>NW_022639489.1:1092673-1099697 GCF_010583005.1 Odontomachus brunneus | reverse complement strand
TGTTTTTTGTTTTATACGTGACGGAGAATTTTTGCGAGCGCAGGTTTTCCTCTCCCAATTGATTACAAAGCGGAAAGAGGAGAGAAAAAATAACTCGATCGCGTTGTTCGTTAGGAGTGTAACTCACAAATCGCGCTATCGCGTACCGTCGACAACAATGTCGGGCGTAACGACGATATGATTTCTGCGCGCGGATGCAGGGCGCGGGAGAAACTTTTCTGTAGTCGTTCCTTAATATAACGTCTCGCGGTCTCACCTGAGAAATGAAGGGCATAAATCACGGCGCTCATCAAGCCTCGCGTGGTCTCAATTTTGCAAAACTTTTCCCACAAATCTTTGCCGCCCGCCTAGGCGCCGTCGTCTCCATCTTTTAAAGATTAGTTTAATGTCGTTCGTGACGGCCGCCGTGCTTCAACTTTATAATGAGAAAGTCACCGTGACGGAACGTAATAAGCAATAACACTTCGTACTGCATAAACAATCCGGCGTTGCGTCGAATGTCGCTCGCGCGCGCGCTGTTTAGTTAGTTATTTTCCACGCCTTCTACAACTGGATCGTTTAATTTAATGCAAAATTTGCGCACAACGGTCGCGTAACATTGTGCTAGTTTGGCAGCAAGATTTACGACGATCTGTACGCTACCCGACCTATGTGCAATGGCTTTACCATTTACTAGGTCTAGTTACAAAAGAATTTCTCGACCAATGTGCAATATTTTCACATATCCGTATATTCTGACTGTTGAGTATCCTAATGATATTGCTTCCTCAGAATATTCAACGGTCATGATGCACGAATGTGCGGAAATATTGCATGTGGTTGAAAAATTCTTGCTAGGCCTAATAAATGTTGAGGCTATTCTGCTGGGTGGTGCGCAATTGAAATGCAGTTTGCATTTGAAATGTGAGAAAAATAATTCTCTAAACTTATTTAATAAACCGTCTTTAACACTTTAACTACTGCTGTCGTCAATAGACGACAAAATGGAATTTTCTTGAAACACGGCTGTCGTCAATAAGTGATTTTATAATTTTAATAAATTGTTTCCTCGAGCGACCTCGATCGATATTTTTGCTCGTAGCTAAAGGATTAAAAACCTTGAAAAATATGCAATAATTTGGACACAATATTGGAAAATTTGAAAGATATAATTCTCTAAACTTTTTCAACAAAAATAGACCGCCTTCAAAAACTTCAAAAGCCTTAAACAGCATAATTTCGACTTAATATTCCTACGTAAATTCGGCTGCGTATATTTTTCCCAATAATGTTGTTCCAGCTTTCCTAGTAATAACTCTAGCTTGTTACAGTTGAGACACAGTGAGTTGCAAAACGATTTAGGCCCAATAAAGTTGGTAGTTTAGCAACTGTCCAGATTGGAAGCATTACCGCGCAGACTTACGCAATAATAATATAGTGAATAATTTAATTGACAACAGTAAAAAATAATAAATAATAGTAATATTAATAACTAATAATAATAATTAACAGTACAGAAGAATGCGCGCACCTGGAGTATAACGAGGACCATAAGGTTATGCCTCAGTTGTTCCTAATTAGTAGGCAAGCCCATTAGAGTAATGATGACTCTCAATTTTGACTATTTGGGGAGCTCCCAACTTCATTGCGCCTGAACTGTTTTGCAACACACTGTACACGTATGAGAGGTTAACTACCGCGAAGATACATTTAGAGTCTCGTAGACAATTTGAGCGTTGGTCCCATTAAAAATAGACATCCCCGTGAGCGAGCCACGCTGAGGGAAACGCGTCTCTAATTCGGCTATTTGATACGCGACAATTCGAGTAAACGCCGTGGATCTGATTTTTGCACTCAGGAGTCCCCATCGCGATTCAAAGTCCGCCGCGAATTCCGCGGCAGAACTCTTCCATTTACCTTCCTCACTTCATGCAGGGCTACTGCGAGCAGAAATATAAATTGCGAGAAATGACCCTTGTAAAACGCGACAGTAGCATTAAAGGACGTCCTCAGACGTACTCGAACGCGCGAGCGCGAGCGACGGCTCTACACCTCGAGATATGCATCCCGTAACGCTTCACAGGCAAAATAGGAACTAATTAAGCACACGAGAGTTTAAACGAGGCGCGGCACCGGCCGTAGTGCAAATTGCAAGTTGTATTAACAATTATCTCGTAATTGTCTACAGCATGCTCAGGATTTGTAAAGCTAGAATTAAATTCGCAAGTAACGCTCGCGCTGGCACTTCGTGTCGCCGCGCTCGGTGTGTGCTCCACTCTACATATGTCTCTCCCGTTCTATTTTCCTCCAAATCTTTACCCTATTGTGCCTCTCGGCTTTGTCGCGGATTTGACAGCCACGCGAATGGAGCAAGCAGCAGAGTGAATTTCGCAGTATCTGTTCAAAATAAACACGGAACGTACATGCCGTGAACACGCCAATGATGTGGTTCGTTACAATTGCGAAAGAATGTTACATCGGTTATTGATACGTTTGCGCAATAATCGGTTATGATAGGAAGTGGAGTGACAATACATTCGACATCACAACTGGGACGAACGGAAAAACACAAGTATTTTTATTATATTTTTATCTATCAGATAATAATGTAATAAAGGTTCGATACTTTGTATTGTCGCTTGTCACTTCGGCTCTTGTCCAAACCGATTGTCACGCTCAAACTCTGCAGTAGTGCCTCTGCTGTGTCTCAATTGTGACCACCTGGAATGCAACATTATTGGAAAAAATGTGCGCAAACTATTTTGCAGCCGCGTTCACGTAGGAATCTTGAATCGAAATTATTTCATGCTGTTTAAAACTTTTGAGGATTTTGAAGGCGATTTATTTTTGTTGAAAAAGTTTTAAAGAATGATATCTTTCAAATTTCCCAATATTATGTTCAAATTATTTCATATTTTTGAAGGCGGTTTATTAAATAGTTTTAAAGAATATTTTTCTCAAATTTCTCAAAATTTTTAGAAATTATTTTTCTCAAATTTCAAAATATTTTTACACAAATAGTAAGTACAACAATTAAAACTGCAAAGAAACATAGAAATACAGAGAAGTCACGTGTGTTTTCTTTCGTATCGTTTGATGAATTATTAACATTTTGTGAGTCGAAATACATTAGAGAAACGATCAGGAAATATTGGGGCGTACAAATTGTCAACCGTACAAAATTACGCTGAAACACGAGAGATAGTCTCGGTCAAGTACTTTCGGGCGAAGTTCACTTACCTCCGGGGGAACACGAGCGACGCATTAATTGGTTTCTTGAACCGAGTGGCACATTTGAAGTTCCCTGCAAACTAAACATCTGGTTTAGCGGTCTAAACATTCGAGTCTCGTGTTGGTTTCCACGCGGCGACGGCAACACCAAACTCAGATAATGTTTAACTGACATTCGCCAGTTCAAGATTTACAATTGATGCCCTAAACTCGGTATCTGGCATGAAAATGAACCGCAAAATTGCAAGTTTATCGGCCTCTTATGCCAAAAATGTATTTCGCCTCTTCGACTGAATATACCTATTTTTCATACTGAAACGTATCGATCGTTGGAAAGTGATCGTTGCTAGGTACGTTGCAATTTGCGAGTAACGATTGAATAATGGTGAAATTCGCTTAAATGATCGCGCAAATATAAAAATGTCAGACACAATAGGAGGCAGGAAAATGTCGAGAGGGAGAAGTTGTTTTACATTTACCGTAACGCAGTCGGAAAATTCGATTCACTACCGCTCGATTTTCCCAGAGACACTGTCGGCTACGTATCGCCGAAAGGGAGAACCGAAAACAAACAGCGCTTCGTAACCCGTCTACTGGAAACAAACCACGTGTCTATCAATAGAGCGAGCTGCAACTCTATTTATCCTTCTGTTGGCGCGCAAATACAAAGGCAACTAAATAATGCATTAATTCGCGTAAGGTCGTTGTCTTCTCCGCTACTTCTAAAGTCGTCTCTGTTACCTAACACGGTGCCATTGTCTAAGCTACTTCAGTCGAAAATATCATTTTAACGCTAGAACTACCGACCACTAACGACTTATTTCTGTTCAGAGTGGTTGAAGACCGACTTTCGAAAAAAAATACGTAACCTGAGAGAAAGAAATGTTCGTCTTTCAGTTTTATTCAACGTTATAATTAAAAATATGAAATGCATCGTTATAAATTTGTTTAATTTTTTCACTTGAACTAATTATTTTTTTAAATGCTTTATCTTGCTAACTGTATTTATGTATATAAAGTACAATAATCCATAAATGCTTAAATAATGCATAAATTACGAGCTGCTAACAATGTAGTATAAAATAAAATAAAAGATAAGGATTTTTTTTTAGTCTCCTTGAGCGCTAGCGTTCTTTTTACCTCTATGGAAATCTAACCACAAAATGATCAGCATTTTTTTTAAAGAGACTACTTTTTCATTAATAATTCACGAATTCAAATTTTGATTAGAGTTAGTTATGCAGGAACATACATATTGCTTTGCGCAATTCACTTTCGACTTTAACTTAGTCTTTTGATGTATGAATAGGATTCAGATTGAGTAATTAGAATTTTAATCAGATATGAACCTTAGTTATTTTTGCACACAATCAGATTTAATTTTATCGTCTTTTAAAATACACAATATTATAGCAAAATCCTAATTTATATTTCTTACTCCTACTCTTACTTCAAGCTTACTTCGCATATTATCAAAGTCTAAAAATTGGACAATTACGTTAGATACTCGGAGAAAAATAATTTTGCTTTTTTTAGCAAAATCGTCGTTGCTACTGCATATTTGTAGTGACAACAAAAAAATTTAGTTGATGTAATTAATTTTACAAATTATTCGTTATCAGAGCAGAAGTAGTTTTGCCAGAATAGAAAAAATTTGTTGAATGTATTTGTTCTAAGAATCACGTTAATTTGCTATGGATGCAGAATAATGCATCCTTAGCAAATTTATTTGCTATCGGAGCAAAACTGCAACTTATAAAACTGCTTATATAAATCCATCATGGTTCTTACAGCAAAATAATTTGTAGATTCAGCAAATTGTATCCAGCAAATAGTAATTAGTACACTTAGCAAATCTTTTTGCTATCCACATAATAACGAAAAGACTTTGCTAGACTAGCAGAAAATTTGCTGGGCCAGCAAATTATTTTTCTCCGTGTATTTTTGAATCGTAAAAGTCTATCTACAATAGAATTGGCAGTAGGCGATAAGACGTAAGCAATAAGCAGATTGACCAACTATAGTCGATTATTACAACAATAATCGACTATGCACTGAGAGAAAAAAATAGTTGGAATAACTATTATCTCACTATATTTTATAGTTCGTTTTGGCCTCAAACATATGTTTATAGTTCATCTAAACATGAAGATATAGTAAAATGAACACAGATTTATAGTCACCATCTTATTAGTCTATAAATAATATTATATATAATATATATATTATATATGGTAAAGTACCTTTTGGTACATGTACCTATATTATATATGTACCTATACTATAGTTACATGTACCTATATTTGCCAAATATTCCAATTGTATTGACTATATAAAATGGTTAATTTCTCTTACCATTCAATATTTGCTACCTTACTATATTTTTTATTTCAAATAATTATAATTCTTGGTAAAAATTTTACACGGGTCAGTTATAGTATGCTTATATTGTAAATATTACAAATATTATAATAACATTTACTATAAAAATGATATTCCTAACTATAATCTTTTTACTATGCCATTATAGTTTCAAATATCATATATTTTTCTCTCAGTGTGGTTGGTCAATTTGCTTACTGCCGGTATCATTGTAGATGGTACATTTACGGTACGTCTACACGCAACTTGCATGTGAAGGTGCTTATAACGCTGGTCAGAATAGCGTCAGCATCGCGGAATACAGGGGAGGAAAAGTCCGGCTGGTTGCGGCTAAAATGCGCGGCTTCGTGCGAGGCACGCGCGTGATTCCGAAGAGGACGAGCGAGCGGCCGGCGAAAGTTTGGTAACCGCTGCTCCCGGCGGGCAACTATCGAGCGGGCCGCGAGTTGCCAAGCGTTGTGAAACGCGGTCGTCGCAGCGACGAGAGACAACCGAAAACAAAACTCCCCTGCACTCGGCCTGGCGGAAACGCATCGCGCGGTTACCCATAAAGAGGATCGCGGTGGAGGCCGGCAGACGGGCGAGGAGCGGCCCAGGCGCCGGCAGTTACTTACGCTTAGGACAATTTACCTTAATTAATTAACCGGCGTTGTGACGGGGCGCTAATTTATGCTCATAGAATGATTCACCGCCGCTGCCGGGCGGATTGCGGTTTAACCTGCTTCTTCCTCCGCCAGCCTCGCCGACAGCCCGGCAAAATTCGGCTCTGCCTGCAGCCAGACGGATGAGCCGCGCTAATTAGAAACGCTTCAAATTGCATTCGAAAGTGCGCGCCGGCTCGCCTCGACTCGGCCGTTTTACGCGTTCTAATTCTAATTCTATACTCGTCGGGGGCGACGTTGCAGTGCTCTCTCACGGATCGTCCACTTTGACATCGGAAGTCTTGTCGTCCGTGTCGCAGCACGCAACACACACGCGGATAGACAAATCTGCCAGCACCATTGTCTACGCTGAGAAGAAATATTTGAAAGATATATTTGTGGGATATCGAGTTTTATTTATTGCTGTGAAATAAACCTTACTTCTGCGAATAAACTTTATATTTCGCAAATAAATTTTCTCTTAGTGTACATGATTTGTAAAGATTGTTAAAGTTAGAGCAAATTCTTATCATTTCTTCCATATTTTTATTCTTTCATTCCATGAGAATTTCAATAAATGTAATTTGAGTGCCACACGAGCCACTCACGAGAAGTGCAATCTTTGCAAATCGCTTAGTTATAATGGTGCTGCTAAATTTACGTACACCTCTACGTCTGGGTACTTAGCACGATTGAGCAAGTCGACATAGTTCCGTGGCAAGGCGTGCCGGATAGAACGATAAATCAGGTGTAGTCAAAGTCGGCAAAACCAATGGCGGCTTTTTTGAGGG
>NW_022639489.1:1089552-1092390 GCF_010583005.1 Odontomachus brunneus | reverse complement strand
TTTTTTGGGGGGGGGGGGGGGAGCAGATTATCGTTTTGAATTTCCTTGACGCAAGAGAGGGCACATCTACCTTTACATCGCGAACGATTATAATTGCATAAGCGGTTTATAATGACATGAAAACATTGCCCCTCTGCGAATAACGCCTACAGAACGAATTTCGCGCATTACACCGTAATACCTTCCGATAACAACGGGACGTGAACAGCACCGCTCAGCCGCCGCAATATTATTTCCCCAGATTTACACGTTAAATTAAACAAGGTAAAGCAACGTTGTTGCACTTGCCTTGCCCCTTGTTATTTTATCTCGAGCCAATCTCGCGCGCAGCAAATCTTTCAGGTACATTTCTGGACACTCCTGAAACGACTGCTTCAGTTTTTGTTAGTGTGCGTGTGTGTGCGCGCGTGCGAACATAAATACAAGAATGTGTGCGAAAAGTAGTGGGACAAGTTGGAGACTCCCTAATGCCACTGACTTTATTAACAAGGCTAGATAGAGAGAAGACTCAGTGTCTATATACTCACGCGTATGCATACATACATTGACTATCCTGAAAGAGAGGGAGAGAGAGAGAGAGAGAGAGGGGGGGGAGAGGGAGAGAGGAGAGAGAGAGAGAGGGGGAGAGAATTCTCTTCTTCGTCTGGACGATATTAAAATCACTTGGACGAGATGCCTTCATATTAAATTTTCGTCTCCGGCCGGGAATCCTTTTTACTTGGACTAGACTCTTTGACTTTCGCCCGCGAGCGCGTTTTACATGCCTGTGTTAGTTCGTACGTGTTCTTTGATATAGATCGACGCGCTTGCGCCGATTTGCATCGCGACGGTGATGGACGTATGCTCGATATTACTTGTTGTTACGGAATATTGATGTCGCGCGATAGTGGAGAACGAGTCGCTTAAACGGGCGAAATTATCGATATGAGGATCGGACAGTTTCGTCAGTGTGGGCTGCTCTTAGCCGAGACACACAATTATCTACGCGCGCGCGCGGAAATTGATTTATAAAACGCGCGCGCGCGATTGTTACATCCGACCGGAGGAAAATAGAAATTGCTCCGACCCCGGATACACTTTCGTGATTATCACGACGCGATCGGTGATTGAAACTTTACAAATTTCAGTTCCATGAAGTATATGAAGTACAAATATGCTGTATTGAATCAATCATTAAATGTACGTCGCGCAATAATGCAATTTTTTTGTTGTATCGACACAACAACAGATTTACTGAAAGTTGCATTTAGATTTTCAGCTTATATTTTACATGACATATGGTTTAGAGGAAAGTTTGATAATTTTCTTCGTTTTTCTTTGTCGTCATTCTACATGATAAATGTGAGTACTATATGAACCGCTCATAAGGAGTGCAATTTTTACAAATCCATTAATATAAAATTGCTGCCAAATTCTCGTACACCTGTCTGTCTGGTATTATATAATCGTGTTGGGACATATCCGCCTAGATAGACAGGTACATAAATTTGGCAGTAATCTTATATCCATTTGTAAAGATTGCCACCCTTATGAATGATTCATTGTGATATATTTGTCACACAGAATATGAAAAAATAATAAAAAATAAAAAAGTGAACTATTTATCCTAAACAATATGTCATTTAAAATACAATGTGAACATTTCAATGCAACTTTTGATAAGTCTGTTGCTGCACCGATATAATAAAGATATTATTACAGGATGTAGATTTAATGATTAATTCAAAACAGTACATGTGTGCTCCATACAAATAGTTGAAAAGAAATTATCAAGTTGTCATCATCGATGGTCTCACGTGGTGATGATCGTGAAGGTCTGTCTGGCCCATGGACAGTATACATGGACTCCGAATGCCCTATGTTCTGTTGTCTAATAGAGTGAAGCCAACATCTAGAAAAAGAGGAGCTATATAGTTTTCTTCCTATATATAGTTTTCTTCTTATTTTGTCACTTTTTTGTTGCGCGCGGATTCATTTCTCGTTTCCATAATTAGAGAACAACACCCCGACTAGGCTGGCAGGTAAAAGTCTTACTTTAATCTCACTGCACTTTGTCTATGCAGAAAGAGATAGAGAACAGAGGGGCTGTACATATTGGCTTCTCTTTTCTGACTGTATGCGGAGTCTATGTATATTATGTCTATGGTCTCTTTCTATATGTTGGTTTCACTCTTCTATGCGGGATCTATGTATACTATGTCCATGGTCTGGCCGGCCGCCGAAGTGTCGATGGAAAGTGGAACGCCTGGGCGTCTATATAGACGTGGCGCGGCCGGCAGCAAAAAGTAAGCGAGGCGGGGAAAAAGAGCGGAGTCCCGCAGTCGATTCATCGGGAATCCAACTTCACCGACATAAACAGGAAAACATTCGTTTGTCGTAGCAGATCCGCATCCGCGCGCGACACGTTCACGCGAGGTACCACTAAATCACTGTAGCACAGTCGAGTTAACGGGTTACAATCCCGGCATCGGTCTAGTGCCGGGTCTCGGTGAGGGTTGGCTGGCTGGCTGGCTGGCTGGCTGGCTCGCTGGCAGGCAGGCAGGCAGGCAGGCAAACCCTTTCCCAGGCTCATCGCTCGTCGACGAACTTCCCCCGAATCCCCTTATCCGCCTGGTGACACCGCCGCGTCGAGGTATTTATAGATTAATTACGGAACGTTAGATCGGTGCGCGCGCGTCTCTATGTGCGTGACTCGAATTCGATTGGCGCAGATGATGGAACTCGCGAATTCTGGGCGCTGGAAAGGACGTGTGATGGGCATTTTAGAGGCGCTTAGAGAGAGAGAGAGAGAGAGAGAGAGAGAGAGAGAGAGAGAGAGAGAGAGAGAGAGAGAGGGGG
>NW_022639489.1:1086246-1089412 GCF_010583005.1 Odontomachus brunneus | reverse complement strand
AGAGAGAGAGAGAGAGAGAGAGAGAGAGAGAGAGAGAGAGAGAGAGTTGGGGAAGCTTTAGCGACGCGGTGAACTCATGGTGCGAACGACGGGAAATTGTTGAATCGGGACGATACACTGTTAGCATCGGTTCGTCACAAGCGCTCGTGACGACGAAACTGCCGTAAAGCTCTCGTTAAACTCGAAGCGTTACATCTGAAAGCGCACGATAAGAGATTATTATCGTTCGATGTTATATTGGGCGGCTGACGCGCACGAATAAACAACACGGCGGCACGCCTGCTCGATTATACACAGCAACGCGAATATTAATTGCGAGAACTGAATTTATTATGGAGGATTTAATTAACAGAAGCTCGTTGCGTTAAAGTAGATTCGCCTCTCCTTCGTGTAATAAGAGAACAAACGCGTCGTTTGTCGTACGGCGCGCATATTTCCCAGACAAAGGGTGAAAAAGCGGCGTTCAGAGAATAATATCTTCACGTTTTTCTTTTCTTTTTTCTTATCGTTTTGAGCATTTACCTCTCTGAGATGATGCCGCGTCGAGAGATCGATTTGATGATAGAATGCCGCAATAAAATCCCGACATTTGATGTTAAAATCGCGTTACACGGAATACGAGACGACGGCTTTCTGTTATTACGTGTACGAATTCTGGGTTGCCGAGCATATGTCGTGTGGTCTACGATGACATAGTGCTATAATTTTCCCAGTATTGTTCATGGAATACGCCAGAGTTTCGCGCGCGTGTACGATCGAACCGTGTATCGCCGGTAGAATTGCGAAAGTGATTAAAGCTTTGATTTAATTGTTCATGAAACTACGAAAAATATCGCCTGCCATCCGTCTAAGTGTTATTCGAATAAGGGTAAAATTCGAAAAATTCAGAAAAAAGAGAGCTGGTTTGTAGGGATCAGGAGTTTTAGACCATACAAAAAAAAGAGAGAGAAAGGATGAAATGCAGAGAGGAGGAGTAGGAAAGAAAGACAAAAGAGAGGATATTTATTCCAAACTGTACAAATTCAGGAAGTTATAAGGCTGAGTATCGTATTTTCAGTGACGCCTTAAAGAGATCACTAATAAACTTACTATTTTTGTCGAACAATATTATATTTTTCTATGTTTATTTCACTATCTAAATAATAAATGTTAATTTAAGACAGAGTTGAAATGGATATATATATATATATATATATAAAAGAAAACAATAATATTTCGTACTTTATATATCCACTGTTCCTCTCAAGATAAATACTAAAAAAAGCACATGAGCAATTCCTTTATGTAATGCAAGTTCCAATTCAGCATTATAACATAATATTATATTTTTCTATATTTATTTCATTATCTAAATAATAAATGTTAATTTAAGACAGAGTTGAAATGGATATATATGTATATAAAAGAAAACAATAATATTTCGTACTTTATATATCCACTGTTCCTCTCAAGATAAATACTAAAAAAAGCACATGAGCAATTCCTTTATGTAATGCAAGTTCCAATTCAGCATTATAACATAATATTATATTTTTCTATATTTATTTCATTATCTAAATAATAAATGTTAATTTAAGACAGAGTTGAAATGGATATATATGTATATAAAAGAAAACAATAATATTTCGTACTTTATATATCCACTGTTCCTCTCAAGATAAATACTAAAAAAAGCACATGAACAATTCCTTTATGTAATGCAAGGAATTCTCTTAGCAAAACTCATGTTACCTGACAACCTCTGTAAGAAATAACCTTTTTTCACGGATTTTACCCGCGAAATGGCTTAATCGCAGCTGGTCGTTTAACGGGGTTGCTATAGCCGTCACGTTTAACGCCGCCTGTTTCGACCTGCCCTATGTTTCTCGGGGTCTTAAGAAGTCCACGAAGCAATAAATTCCCCCATCGATCCATCTTATGTCTTCGTCTCCCCCTCCCGAGACCGCGCGCGCGCGAGTTCCGTCTTTATTTTCGTTTCTTCGACAATTTCAGCCTTGATACGCGCGGCGCGCGCTGACGGGCCAATGGGTTTCCGGAGAGCATTTGCCATGGTTTCTTCTCCCTCATCGGCCCGACGGGTGGAGTCGGACGTGTACGTTGCCGTGGCGCGCTTCTTGTTGTCGTTTTATGCATTCGCGTTGCCGTGGCGCGCTCGTACGAACGTGAAAAATGACCCAGTAAGAGACATTCCAGGCGCGGCACCGCCAGCCGCGTTTTTCGTCACGAGTATTTGCTCGGAACCCGCCATTATTTGTGTCTAATGACGCGTAATTATGTATGGACGCATTGTAAAAGTGTCCGACGGAAGAACGAAGCTTTGACGGCTGATATCAAAGTGACGATTACTCCGCATTTGCCGCCTCGTTAAGAAGGATGCCGTTTGCGCGAATTAATTTCGACACTTTGAAAAGGAAGCATCGTCGCAAATGTTATTGGTTATCCGCTAAAGCCGGTCGCGATTGTCTCGTATTCGAAATTACGTGCTATTAACCCTTTCGCTACCAATTTTGCTCTTTAAAGGCACAATTTTTTTCACTTCATTTTTTCACTTTACCTTCATTAAATAGATTAATATAATATAGTTTCAGCAAAAAAGTTAAAAGTTTTATGTTTGGCGCCAAAGGGATAGGGCCGGGACACTGATGTCTCACTGTGGTTTTTGGGAGAGCATATTTGTCTCAACGATAATAAGTAGAATGACAGCTGATGTGTTCTGAACTGGCCTTTGCAGCCAGTGATTAGGAGGTTTTTGGTTCCGTATTTCCCAGGGTTATCTGGGATTATCGTTGAAATCGTCGCAATTTTATTCTACGTAAAGAAGCAAATATTCTTTGGTAAAAAAAAACTATTCCACTGAATAAGGTTATTAATGATGAGAAAACATATATCCCGTTGGTAGCAAAAGGTTTAAAGGATGCCGTACTTGAAAACTTGATTACGATAAAATACTTGCTTTCTCCTACAAACTTTATGTCAGCATTACAAATGCTTTTGTGCGATGAAAGTACATGCGGAAATAAATTGGAGCATTGCTCGATATGTGTCGAGAACGATATAAAAATTTTAAAATCGACATGACGGCCTGGTGATTGGCGTAAATATTTTCCCTTAAAGATCAATTAAAAGTAAGACGGAAGGAGGGGAGAGAGAGAGAGAGAGAGAGAGA
>NW_022639489.1:1083040-1086236 GCF_010583005.1 Odontomachus brunneus | reverse complement strand
GAGAGAGAGAGAGAGAGAGAGAGAGAGAGAGAGAGAGAGAGAGAGAGAGAAATCGATTAACTTTTATTTGATGTACTTTTTGCGAGACGCTTGACGTGTGTAAGATAGAAGAAAAAGAGCTTTCGTTGAATATAAAATGGCCGTACACAAAGCCGGATATAATTTATTCCGCATGTGAACTTGTCACATGGCTCTCGCTGATTCGCTCGCCGCCGGAGGTTGTTTTTTGTCTTTGTTTTGCGACTTCCGCTTCCTCTGGTCTTCACGAACTCTGATCCTACAAAGACTCACAAATAAACCCGGCCGTCTCGCTTTACGACTAATTTGACATATTATGGTCCGTTTCTGCATCGCGCAAGCTGCACAACGCGACACAGCAGCGCCGGCGTTGTATATTTTTTCAAGACGTGCCCTACATAACGATCGACATTTGCATGTCTGTCGCGACATGTTCTCGTTGGGATGTTTATTTATCGTTCTACCTTTCGGAAACGCTGCTTTTTTGTACATTGCACCTTCATTTGTCGCTTACGTCGACCCTTATCGATTTCATTTCCAAGAATTGTGTGTACATATTTGAATTTTAACTCTAATTTATCTTTCAATTATCTTCCAATTTATTCTCAAATTTATCCTTTCAATTTAATCCTACAATTATCTTTCAATTTATCCTTCCAATTTAATCGATCTTCATTGCTCTTTCGTCGTTAGCAGCAAAAAGACAAATAATTGCAGAGTACACCGATTTCCTACGCGAGATGAAACTTTTACAACGCGAACGTTCCGCTTTACAAATCATGAATCAAAGTTTCCTTCTCCCCGCGCGCGCTTTTGCTTAATATTAAAACCGACAGGAGGCGAGAGCTCGAAGATATTCTGCGAAACGCGAGCGGAACGGAGATGAGATTCAGCTTCCGATTTGTCGCTTCGAGTTGGACGCTGCACTCCGAGCGGATTGCGAACTTTGACGCCGCACTCGCGCTCAGCTTTTTCAATAAACCGCCCAAACCGTGGATAAAGGAAAATTGAGGTTGGAGGACGACGACTGGCGTGGTGTAATACTTTCTTGGGCCATTATCCGTCGCGTCGCTTCGCGCGATTCGAAATTCCGGCATGTTTCCGCGAAAGTTCGATCCGCGCGTAACTTCGAAAATTGATGCGCCGAGAAGTGTCGAAAAAGAGCCTCTGGATTTCGTTTCATTGTCGGGAAAAGCATTTTGGCGTCCCAGAATCACGGGCTGGTCGAAAGCTGAACTTTACTGCGTCCCCCAGGCCAATAATGCGTTCAAGAGAGTGGCTGTAGCGCTTCGCTGAAATATTGAAGATGATTGTTGTCGCGGATGGAGCTCGCATTAGAATCAGTAGGGGGAGAATAAACGCAAATCGAGAACCAGCGCCGACCTCCAGCCGAAAACATATATACAGGGAATTGGAGAAGACATTTGACAATATTAAGTGACAGAGGTAACAATCGAAATGAAAGTAAGCAAAAGACAAGTAGAGTATATGTTAAAATTTCATTGCGATGAGAAAGAACACATCAGACTATTCTGTGATAACAGTGATTTAAATGAAAAGTTGTCTCCTCCAATTCCCTTTCTCTTGCTCTTGCCTCTCTACACGTTCACTCATTGTTCACGCAGTTTTAAGCTCTTTCCCTAACAGCATCAATAAACGTACCCTAAATTTATTCGCGATGGACGATATAACACATGTGCACATCGCAAAAGTGAACTAATATTCCCGACACTGTATCTTGGAAAAGTCGGTCCACGCATTGCACAATAAACTGCTTCAACCACTGAATAGAACTCTACCAACTTCTCGTCCAATTCCTGCGAAATATTTCTACAACTGATCTCGAATGTATTAACCCATTATGGCCCAAGAGAAAACCGCTAAGGATAAGCTTTCAAAAACCATCTAAATTAGGACAAAAACGTCGAAATTTGTTAAAAAGTGAAAAAAAAATTTGTGTTGGATTTCAAAATTCAAGATGGTGGACCAATATGTCGGCCCGAAAATTTGAAATTTTAACCTATTTGAGTGAAAATTTATATAGGGGAGAGGGTTTTGGGTTCGCTGAGTATGAATATGCACTTACTTTTTCAAAATTTTTCAAAACGTACTTTCATTGAAATAAATTAAAATTAATAATTTTTAATATTGATTTTTAAATATTACCGCCATATTGATTTTTAAAGTAAAAAAACCATTTTTCTTCTACAGTCTGTTAAAATATAATATTTTGCCCTAAAACAAACACCTTCGAAAGGTAGCTTATAACTTGGTTGGATTTTTCGCCAAATAACAAAACTATGTCAAATTTTCGTATTTTTTGGCGGCTATATTAGATCCGTTATTACGAATTTTGAAAAAATAAGTGCATATTCATATTCAGCGAACCCCCTCCCCCCCTATACGGATTTTCACTCAAATAGGTCAAAATTTCAAATTTTCGGGCCGACATATTGGTCCACCATCTTGAATTTTGAAATCCAACACAAATTTTTTTTTCACTTTTTAAGAAATTTCGACGTTTTGTCCTAATTTAGATAGTTTTTGAAAGCCTATCCTTAGTGGTTTTCTCTTAGGCTTTAATGGGTTAATGTTCGACTATAATTGGGTGGATGTCTGCGCGAACTATGCAAGGTGTCCCACCTAACTTGACCATCTTAAATATCTCGCTTATGTTTTATGATAAGAGGATGCCAAAGGGAGACATTATTCAATTTGAGAAGACAAAAATAAGAAATTTTTCTTGTTCTTCTATTTTTTTCTTCCATCATATCGCGATGATAAAAATATGTGATCTTATATAAAAAAATTACAATAACCTTGAAATTCTAAAAAATATGACTGAGAAAAATTTCTTGTTTTTTACAGTATTTTTCTCCTCGAACCGAATAATATCCCCCTTTGGCATCCTCCTATCATAAAACATAAGCGAGGTATTTAAGATGGTCAAGTTAGATGGGACACCCTGTATACATTTCTACTAGAGAGAGAGAAAGTCGCTGCCAAATTTACGTGTACTTATCTGGAAATATTTTCGGCGGACAAGTATACGAGATCACGGTGTGAATCAAGTCGGTGTCCCAATTTAACTTTAACTATCAACGAGGGGCGGAGGAGAGCGGGCGGGCAGAGAGAGAGAGAGAGAGAGAGAGAGAGAGAGAGAGAGAGAGAGAGAGAG
>NW_022639489.1:1074632-1080491 GCF_010583005.1 Odontomachus brunneus | reverse complement strand
AGAGAGAAAGAGAGAGAGAGAGAGAGAGAGAGAGAGAGAGAGAGAGAGAGAGAGAGTACTTTTTACTTCGATTTAATTCGCCGGGGACCGTGGTTATCGCGATATCGCGTTACCTGATCTGATTAATAGGAATTGGCTCGCGACTGTGCACGCACGAATGATTTCTCCCCTTTAGAAGCGCGACCGCGGCACGTACGTCAGAACGTACCAAGCTGAAAGAGGTCTCGCCTCTGCCGCATTTTTCAAGTTTCTCTCTGCCCGACCCGCTTCACTTTTCCCATCGCGCCCTACGACGTCGTCCTTTTTCCCATCTTTATCTCGTTTTCTTCCCTTTTCCTCCACGCCTACCACCTCTCTCTGCCGGCCTACGTCGCCGTGTTCTTTTCCCCTACGCTTTTTTTTTTTTAATGTTCAAGCAAACGTTATCGTAACTTTCCGGCGACTGAAATGCGCGAGACATTGCGCGGGTCACAAACAAGCCGGCTTGCGTATCAAGGCGATACGCACTTGATTTTATCGCACGATATAATTCAGAGATTTACTGCAGATTTACGAGTTTTTGCGTGGGTGGATTGCACGCCCAGTGGGACACATAACACACACAACACTCACACACACGCTGCGCATTACGGGAAGTGCGTTCCAGTTGACTATAAACGTATAAGCACATTTGATTACTTGCATTTATGCCGGATGAATCGTTGTGATTTACTTTAAGTCGCGTTCTTGTCGCGCGCCCTTCTCTCGCATGCGAAACACTTGAAATCTTTCATCGGAGAACTCGTTACATGTACATTACATATGTCGTCAATATAAGGGAGACCAGAGCTACATGGCCCCAGGAGTATGTTGCTCGTGTGCTCTTTTTTAGTATTTATTTTCAAAAGTTATAACTTCCCCCGGTCTCTCTTATCATGCGACATATTCGAAATGTTACAGTGTAATATAATCACGTATCTGACATTTCTTACGTCTGCCTGTCATCAGTCCCGAGAAATGATCATGCCGTCATGTTGGTTGAACATCGAGACTCTCGTTTGACGCGAAGTATGTCTTTTGATTTTTGTAATTAAAATGTGTATCAAAGAGAATATTGGTTTCTCTTTTACACACATATATACCAATCCTAAAAATACTTTCCTGATTTGATTGCAGCGTGAATACATATACATTTTTCTCATACGACATGTGTCCTTTGCGTACACATACGCGCGCGAATGTCACACGAGTTCCGTGGATTGAGGAAGGGCAAACCGCGACGTAGGAATTTCTCCGAAGAGTCTCTCCATTTTTTTTTCTCCTTTCGCCGCCGCCGCCGCCTACGAACTCGTTCCCTCTTTTGCCACTTCCGTTTCTCTCCCTAAACGCCGCGCTTGAAAAGCCGACTCCAGTTTGGTTTTATTATAGCAGGTCGAACGTCCTTTTCGCAGCTTCTCTTCCCCCTCACGCGTCTTCCTAGGGTCATCCACGATCTCGCTTCGTGACCTTAAGGCGACGCGTCAATCTTATCCTCTCCCCTATTCCCTCGCGTCCCCCTGTATCGTTTTTATCTCCCTTTTTCTTTATGTATCTCTCGAATTGGTAAATTTTTGCAGGCACCGGTGCTGAATGGGGTCTTCCCTTCCCACCGTTCCTCTTTAAGTTCATTTATTTGAGCCTTCATACGTGTCACCTTTCAAGATGAAGTATTTGTTATAAAAAAGGGCTTCTTGTTCCCGCTAATGCACTTACAGAGCTCCTTTACCAAATAAACACGCAAAATATCCCCACGGGGAAAATTTCACAGTAAAAATTAACCTTTTACATATGCGCTACTCTACCATATATTTTAGGAACTGAAGCATGCTATTAAAAAATTGTAACTATTTTCAAATTTTTACTATGCATTCCTCAGCGAGATGGATCTTACTGACAGTTTATTCTTGGATTAATAAGAGTATAGTAAAATTGATTTACATGGAAAAGAACTACAATATTCTCTTCATGTGTAACATTTTATCTTTCGGATTGACGTGCGAGATGTGAGAGAGATGTGTGACATAATATCCCGAGAAAAGCGCGATTGCGCGATTATAAACAGTTGTATATGAATTTTCTCTCTCTATATGGTGATACACAGAGAGTGACGAGATAGACTCCCGAGGAGTCGTTGGCACGAAGTCGTTCATCCCGGCGGATCGTCCAAGAGGAAGATTTCCGAGAAATCATCGTGCTCCTACCGGAGGGAATACTACCACGTGTTTGGCACGTGCATTCGCACGCGTATTCGCCACGCACTTGTGCGTGATATCTCTTATTGCGCCCGCTCGTGTTACGGATTATAAGCATCGCGTAATTCGCGTAGCCTCTGTGTTCCCGCTCGGTGAAATGAAATTATCTCCGTGTCCGACGAAATTTGTTAGTTTTGCTACATTACTTCGCGCTCGCGCGGCTAGCAAATTGCTCTTGGCAAGATAATTTGGGTCTCGGTCCTCCCACCGTTTCTTCGGCGTTTAATCGACGGATCTCTGCGTTTCCGAATATTTCCTCTTTAACAAACCGAGTCGGTTGCAACTCGGTCGAATCGCTTTGCTAATTTTCAAGTACTGACTTAAGTTGGTTGTTACGGCGGCGAGGAATCGGTCGATTATTCCGAACGAACTCTGATTTTAAGGGAAAGAAGTGATCCGTGTAATTTCTGGCGGCGTTCAGTAACAAAAGAACCTGGTCGACAAAATTTCAACTTTTTTCAAATAAAACATATTTTTTATCATTTAAACAATCATTTTATCATCAAACAAACATTTTCATCATTAAAACAATGAAATGAATATGGTCAAAATTCGAATATTGATATGTCGATTCATTTATTTGAAAGAAATTCCTAAAAATCTCCTATTCTTTCCGGCTGTCTAAACCAGAACTTTCTCTTCAGATGTATGGGCGAGAGAGAGTAAATAAATGAATATCAACGCTCCAATCGACGGATATCCGTTCGAAACGCGATAATGAGTTTCGTACACGTTATTAGGGTCTTAAGCTACTTTCGCGTGTCGCGGCTGCAGATCGGCGAAATTAATCCGCGCCATTTGTCCGCCTCTTTTTACACATATACGGATTTATCTCAAACCCTCCTCGAATATCTCTCCTCGATCGCCCTGAAGGGCGGGAAACTCTGTGCCACATTTTTCAGCGAGCCAATTCAGAGGTGATAGCGCTATACGCGGAAAAAGGTGGATTCACGCATTGTGATCTCGGCAAATGGGGTCATCCTCTTCCCATGCGCCCTTGGCGCAGCCATCCATAGTTCTCGGAATATTTTGCGCCATGACTTTTCACGGCATTATATCTTATGTGAAACCAACAGTACCGGCTCCATTCGCAGACACCGATCCGACAGAAAAATTCTTATTGAGCCGTTATTGCGAAAATTGTGATCGTTGCTGTTTCGCCAACTTCGGTGCTCTCTCGCGAAAAACGGATGTATCAAACGAACATTGAGGTGATGGAAAATGTTGCGGTGCTCACCAATTTTCGACACTCTTGCGAGCATTTTATCAAATATTAAAGTATGTACGGACTTATCAATTATTCAGTAATTTATCAATTTTTATCAATTGTTATATTTGATATTCGCTTATTTATTCTTTCTAAATATCCATACATCTAAAGGGAAGGTTCTGGTTTGGACAGCCGGAAAAAATAGGAGGTTTTTAGGAATTTCTCCCGAAGAAGTGAATCAACATATCAATATTAGAATTTTGACCATACTATTCATCTCATTGTTTTAATAATAAAAATATTTTTTAGTTGAAAAAAATTGAAATTTCGTCGTCCAGATTTCTTTGTTACTGAACGCCGCGGTGTTTTGGTAGGCAACATGACAGCTCGTGTAAAAATCTGAAACAAATGGGACAAGACCATTTGAAAACTGCATTAAATTTTCCGGAGCATGAATCTTTGTTACATGCAGAAAATCGGAATTTAACTAAATGGCGGCACTTGGAGGTTACTTGGTAATTTTTCTTCTCTCTTTCCTTTTTATTTAATATCCCGGGAAAAATATTAGTTTTGGAAATTTTCCGCTGGATTTAGGTTCATCCTCCAGTGAATTTAGTTTTTAAATTTTCACGTTTGTTTCAGATTATTGCACGAGCTGTAATGTTAGTTATTCAACAACACCGCGCTCGACATAAAAAATCGGAAGAGAATTTCAATTTTTAAAAAGAAGTTTTTTACACTTGGAACAATAACAGTATGGCCGAAACTGTATATTGATATCTGTATTACTTTCTTTGAAAAAAAAACTCGTAAAAATCTCCAATTTTTCGGCAAAAATTTAAACCAGAAAACCTCCTCTTAATATTTGATTAAACCTGCGCGAGAGTGTCGAAAACGGGCAGAGTGCCGGCTACTAGACGTTTCTTCCTATCTCAATTTGTATTCTATAACGGTAGCTGTCGTTTCTCGTACAATAAATGACTTTAGTACCGAATGAAAGATGAATCGCGCTTTATTGTTTCGTCGACGCGTCATTGATGGTTCAAAATAAATCCCCTTTCGCGAAACAAATTCAGACGAGGCTGCGAAGGCGGCCGGAAGTTACCGCCTGCGCGAAAGAACTCCATCTCTAACTGGGGCGGCTTAAGCCCGTAAACTGTTTCCCGAAGTTGCCGGCAAGGCAAGAAAAATTATATTCGCCCGACGTCAAATTGGAAATAGTCCTGAGCCGTCGACGCCTCCGCAACGGAAGCAGGACGTGGGGCTTAGGCGCCTGGCGACGAGCTCTCGAAGATTTCGAAAAATCCGACCGACCTTATTGCGAAAGCGTCGCGGAACTTTTATATGAAAATATCGCCGCCTTCTTATTGGCCGGAATTAACTGCATGCCGCCACGACTTTCAACCGTCTGCTTGGTCCCGCTTTTGTGGATTGTTTCGTTCGTGCTGTGTACACGACGTATAATCGGATAAAAAGAAACTGCCTGAAACGGATAAACTTTTGAAATTTCAGAAGAATATCGTACATCAGAGAATTGCGAGCTGCTGAACCCGCTGAGACTCGATGACTCGAGATAAATCGTCATTTCGCCAATTAAAAACCGCGTTTTGCGTTTATATCACGCTGAACGTCGAGAGTACTTCCGCTTTAAGCATCGTTATAGCACTTCTACCGAAATGGTACCTGATAGCGAGTACTACGCGGAGTGCATCCATTACCACCACGCCTGTTTCAAGTGCCTAAATACGTGTGTCCGTACGCTGAACGGCGCGGCTGTGTCGGTGCGCAAGTGCAGTTCGTGTGTAACATCTTTCGCAGCCCGTTCTTAATACATCACGAAAGCGGGCCATTGATTATTTCCGAATATGCACTCACGCATATTTCAGCGACTTCCACGAGTATATTGCGATTCCTCGCGCGCGAACAGTTGCAGCAGAACTGCGAGAGTTTATACTGCGAGAATTAAACTTCAATAACTGGTGCTGCGAATTATACGCGCAATACTCCGAAATCTCGTGTGTGTACACTCGTTGCATCTTTCCACGTCGCGGTTCACGTACACGCAAGCCGATTATCGATTTGAACATTCAAACATTTTATTTTTACAGGCAATACGCGTTTAAAATCCTTGTTGCGCGGACTGTACCAGAACCCCAGGAAATTCGGAATGGTAACCGACTTTCATGGGCCACCCTGTGTTTACATATGTACACTTGTGACACTCACATATACAGGGTGTTCGGAAAGTACCGGGACGCCCGAATATCAGGAAAAATATAAGTTTTACAAAAAAATGTTTCAGACAAAAGTTGTGGCGTTTAAAAAGATGTATTTACTGATCACATCAGTTTGACCTTGGGTTGCGTAGCGAAGGTCAGG
>NW_022639489.1:1058653-1074583 GCF_010583005.1 Odontomachus brunneus | reverse complement strand
GAAAGCTCTCGAGATGTGCTATAAGAATATGCAATGAAAAATGGGGTGTTCCATTTAAAAAAATTAATGTGACCTTGACCTGACCTTCGCTACGCAACCCAAGGTCAAACTGATGCGATCAGTAAATACATCTTTTTAAACGACACAACTTTTGTCTGAAACATTTTTTTGTAAAACTTATATTTTTCCTGATAGTCGGGCGTCCCGGTACTTTCCGAACACCCTGTATATTCACATAACTATTCGTCTTCCACATATATCAGATTACACATGTACAGGACGTCTGACGATACACATAAAACTCCCGTGTACGTGTAGATTAGGTCTGAACACAAAATTTCTCTACTATTTTGCAAACAACCATGTAGATTGTTCAGTGATTAATTAAAGAAGATTGGCGAGCGATCGTACGTGATTACTCGTCGATCTTCTTTAATCAATAACTCAAAAAAATCTATATAGTTATTTGCGAAATGATAGAGAATTTTTTATTTATTTCGGTTGGCAAAACTGATTATGTCCGCTATTTTCTAATAAGTTAGTGAATTAAGTAAAGCAAGATTTTTAAACATGGCTTTGAAATCCTTGCTTGCTTGATTATGAAATCTGTTAAAGAACAGTAGAAGTAATCAATTTACCCCGGTAGCCAATCGGTCTTCCCTACATTACTTACAAATCATACTTACCGTCACAGCTTGCATCGTATCCCACGCAATCATTCAGTCTTCTATAAATTAATAATTCAACATTTCACGTGACTGCTTGCAAGATGGCGGATGGCGAAGTTCCCGTTCAGTTTGACCAAATCTACACGAGAGAGTTTTATATGTCATCATCAGAGACGGACACCCTATATAATGCGAATGTCATGTCCTTCTCACGGTGCCTCTCACGACTCCCACGAGATGGACCCAAGCAAAATTAGCTCTCCCCACCTGGCGGGCAGTCGACGCTCGTTAATTGCGTCCAGGCACCCCAATTCGGCAGATTCCTCTTCCTGAGTTCCTGACGTGTATTACAGCGTGGTCGAATGCTGCCGTTGAATTCGGCCTGTATCATTTCACGCGGGCCTGCCCGTGAAACTATGAAATAATCTGCTCGTTAATCTCGCGCGTCGCGTATGGGGCGCGCGCCCCTTGAACCGGCTCGCCCGCGGCGGCCTTTTCTGCCTTTCCCGCCCGAAACAATGAGGACGAAAGTTTACGGTCGCGCTAGACCGCCGGGAGGATCGTATATTTTCGCCGCAATGCTCGTAAACTGCGGTCATGCTGCCAGTCGCCACATCGTAGGCGGACCTTCGAGTGGCGACGTGGTGTGCGTGGTGGGCGGAAGGGCTGCGTAGCAGTGCGCCACTGTGTCAACGTGTCACTGGATAATTTCAGAGTTACGCAGTTCTCTTGTTTGCCGTGTCCCTTCCCTTTCTTCCCTCCTTTCTTCTCGTTCTGTCTTGTTTTTCGTTTTCCTTGTCGTTTTTTTCCCTCCTCTTTCCTCTCGTTCTCTGCTCTTCTCTCTCCCTCCCTCTTTTTTTTTTTTTTGTTTTTCGTTCGTAACCGGAGATTCGTTCTCCACCGAGTGTGCTGTTTGCGTGCGTGTTTATCTAAGCGCATTTTGGATGAAACATGGAGAGCGTCCCGTCCGCCGTTCGTACTTACGTTCGTCTGAATGTATGCATTATGATACGGTTGGACGTGAAATACTGGGCGGCATTCGTTGCCTCGTTCTGATTGTATTGCAGATAATAAGGGTAATATATGTAAGTTACGATTTCAAAGTGGCCGTGTGCTCCCTCGTGCGATCGTGTCGTTGAAGCATGAAAGCATTTTTAAAAGCTCTCATATGCATAATTGCTTTCAGCTCTTTCTCAAAAAGATACCTGTAATGTTTGTGAAATTTTCGATACAGTCGAATATTTGAATAATACGGCAAAAGAGAGCGAGAGCTCTCTTTTGGGCGTTAATCTGATAGTCATTTAAAATGTGATGTGAAAATTTGGAACTTTCAGTAAATTCGCAGTTATCAATACAATAAAAAAGATAACATTATCGTGTGATGTAAATTTAATAATTAATCAATTCAATACGCAGTATATTTACTTCATAAATTTGATTAAAAGAATTGTATGATTTTCACTATCGATTGTCCCACGTCATGATAATCGTCAAAGTCTATCCGAGTGTTCTTCTGGCTCAATGTGATAGCGAGCACGCATTTCTCACATTACAAGCGAGGAGGGAAACAGTAAATGTAGAGTTTCTAGCATTATAGATAACTGTTGATTGGTGTTAGCGACTGTGTACATGCATTTATATGTGCGTGTGTATGTGTGTGTGCGCGCGAGAGAGAGAATCCGCAACTTCCGTCGTAACGTACTTGGCTGTAATATTTGAAAGGATAATAGTCGCGCGCATCAAGAAGTAGATATAGGGATAATTACATTTAAATACATGTAATCGCCATTTCTGTTTAATACCTACAAACCGGGTTTGTGAAGTGCCTTACATCATTGCAGTAATGCTTGGATATCATTACGATGCAATTTCTGCGATTTTGCTCGTATAATCCGATCTACGCTATTATTTGTACGGTGCGTACGCGCGCATAACTTTTGCTCATACATAAAGTCCCATTAATTCCGAATATACATATGCATACTGTAAAAATGATCTTATTGAAGTTAATGGAAAAAAATTTTCCCGTCGTTCGGATTCCTGTTTTTCGAATTCATTTTCAGGAAAGCATTAAATTCGCCAAGAGCGATGGTACATTTATAGAAAAAACACGTAAAATTGGCGTGAGTTGGATTTTCAAAAAAAAAAAAAAACAATATGGTTCTTAAATCGAGATTGGCTTTTATACGGACAAAATGACGGAATTCTCTTCCAAGTGGCGTGTACGAAGGTGGCGTATATGTGTATTCTCAGAAATAAAACTCACTCCGTTAGTCGAATCGAAATTTATTTTCGTTTGCGCGTATGTGGGCGTAAAATTTCGCGCGTCATCCGCGCGGCGCGTTAAGAAACCGACCACGAGAGAAGCGCGTCGGGAAGAAATATGTCAGAGGAAAACCGAGATAATGCTCCGGAGAAATAAAAATGTCGGTCCCTCGAACACGCGAATTAGGAACTTCGTGAGGAAGGTGGGATTCTGGGAGGAAGTAGTCCAAGAAGATTTAGCGCGTAGCAATTTGCGGGACGTTATGTTACTCTTCTATAGTAATTGTGACTTCACACGAGAGTTTACGGAAATGTATTGTCTCGGGAGATAGCGATTTCCCATCTTGCACGCTTATCGCCTTTTGGACAAAACACAAAATCGCGTCGATTTTCTGCAATAGCGAGCGCACCCAGACACAGACGGTGTATGTGATCTTGGCAGCAATTTCAATAGTCGATCTGTAAAGATTGCGTCTCTTATGAACAGTTCATATGACGCTCAAATTTATCACACAGCGTGACGAAATAGAGATACGAAGGAAATGCGAAAAAGGTATGATTTGTTCAAGACAAAAGATGTCGTTTAAAATATAATACGCTAATCTGAGTGTCACTCTCAGTAAATTTGTTTCTGCATCAATGTAACAAAGACATTTATATTATTGCATATAAATTTCACGATTAATTCAAGATTTGCTTTATGAATGTAATTAAGAAAACTAAAGTTTTCATCATCGAATGTCTCACGTCTTGATAATCATGAAGTCTATCTGAGTACTTTATATGACAAATATGAGTGATATTAATCATTCATAACAAAAATATAACCTTTACAAATCAACTACCGTTTTACGGTTAATAGGAGACAGGACTTGGTTTGCGTGATTAAATTTTCATTATGAGAGGATAATTATGTCTCACGATGTATCTCGCACCAGAATCTTTTTCTATCATAACGTACGTTGGACAATTTTAACCATCGTTTGATCGAGAGTATCCCGTTTTATTCTAAATAGAATTAACAATTTTCCATTTCCCATTATTGCACGACATTTTAGCAATTTTTTTTTTTTTCGTAACACTAATACGCGAGCAGAAAATTGCTAAAATGTCATGCAATAATGGGGAAATGGGGAATTTTTTATTTAATTTAGAATAAAACGAGATGCAGTCTCGGTCAAACGATGAATAAAATTGCCCAACGTTATGACAGAAAAAGATCCTGATGTGTGCGAGATATAGCGTGAGACATTATTATCTTCCTGTAATAACAATTTAAACTGAATCCTGTAATTGGCTTCTAATGGCCTTGTAAAATGTAACGGTAGCTCGACACTATTTGAGACTTATTTCTGAAATGTCTGTTCACTATTAGTAAAGTTACTGTTGCATTTACGTACATCTATGCAAATCTGAGTGTAACTATTTAGTAATTTTGTAGCTGCATCAGTATAACGAAAAATTGACCTTATTGTATGGCGTAAATTTCATTATTAATTCAATATAGTACCTTAGTCTCATGAATGTAATTAAAAAAGAATGCAGAGCTCCCATCACTTCTGCAATCGCTTTTGATCGATAATTTCACGTTGTGATAATCATGAAAGTTTGTTTGGATAGTCGTATCGATTTGTTAAGAAAACAATTCGCTACTCTTTTGAAACTCCCCGCGCAACCGTAGACGTAATATACGATTTCGCTTTAATTCTCCACGATGCTTCGGTCTCTTTTTCCATTTTTTTTCTTCCGGGAATCTTCTTGGTTTATTTAACACACCGCACACACACACATGGACACACTCCGGTAATATATCTGGCGCAGAGAGAGGAACGAGCTTCGTATCGACGCATAAAGCCGAGCCGCGAAAGAATTAACTGTCCGCGCCGCGGTATTAATCGTAAAAACGAAGCCTCGATGCGCGCCGTATATTATGCGCTTTCGCCTATTAAGCAGCGTAAAAATGTACGTCGCAATCGTGCACAATACGTTCCCCGAGCCTTATCGCGCCTGTTTGCGCATTGAAGCGCTAGTCATTAAATTACAATATGGCCAAACCACGAGCACGACTCACAAATACGAGGCGAGGCGCATAAAAAGCGCGGACGCGTTTAAAATGTTTAAAGCGTTTAATTATGAGCGCATCAGAGCATCCCTCTTCCGCTCCTCCCCCCCTTTGCCTATCGCCGTTTGAATTTACAGGCATCGCGTGCGACATAACTCGTCTGGCATGGCCAGACGCTTTTAGTGCCGATGAAAACGAGGACTAGACTCACATGTGGGCACTTTCCGTCCTTTTCCGGTTCTTCTAAACGACCCACCCTCCGACAATCCGGGAAAGTAAAACATTCTCCGCCGCAGAGACGACGATGGTGATGGAGGGAAGCGGCAATCTTGGTTTACGGCACATTTGCGCGCGCGGTTTATAATATTACGGAGCTCTTGGACAAAGAAGTCCTGCGGGGGATAAAAACGTGGTGAGCGCAAAGGTGGCTGGCTGTGAGAGTTGCAAGGGCGGCTGCAGAGGTGGCGCCTGCGACGGCGTGCGACCAGTGGAAACAGCGATTATATAGTCAGACGTGAGAAAACAGTATATTTACGTATAGCGCGAGGCGACCTAAGCTGCGAGATAGTCTTTCATTTTTAATTTATTTCGCTAATCTTGTGTTATGTGTGGATCAAGTAGCGTTATGTCTTCCAACGTGTTCGATTTGTGTCATGGATTTATTTTTATTTCCGTCAAATCTTTAATATTTCTTTATTGTAATTTTATTATTATAAATTTTGAATCGACCACTCGGAGATAGACTTTCATGGTTATCACGACGTGAGTCGATCGATGATGAAAGTTTTACATTTTTTTAAATACATACATTTATGCGGCACTGTATTAAATTAATCATGAAATTGATACTATAATGTAAATTTTTGCTACTTTGATACAGCAACCAATTTACTAAAAGTTACACTCGGATTTGCATATTACCCAGATAGACAGGTGCATGTAAATTTGGCAGCTTTTACCGGTCGATTTATAAAGGTTACGTCCCTTGTGTGAGTTATTTATCACTTAAAGTAGTCAAACGAAAATATGAAAAGAAAATTTACTCGAATTTATTTTTGTCATAAAATATGATATAAAATTCCAAGTGTAACTTTTAATGGATTTGCTGCTGCACCAATGTTACAACAAATTTTCATTATTGTGTAATGTTAGTTTAATTAAATTAATTCGATGTATATTCCCTTCCTCAATTAAAAGAATTAAAAGAATTAAAAAAGTAATTAAAAGAATTGTCGTGGTGACTATATAAGTCTATCTAAATATATTATACGTAACGTATTGTTTTGTAAACATATTTTTCGTATTTCCATTTCATCATTTCGTATGTGTGATAAGTATGAGTGCCATATGAAGGAATGCAACTTTTACTTCGACTAGTAAATTTGACGACAATTGTACTAATCGATTTATAAAAGTTGTGTCCTTTACGAGTGGCTCATATTTATCTTTAATATTTATCACATAGAGGATGACGAAATAAAAATATGAGAAGAACGGTCAAAATTTGCTCCATATGTCATACAAAATATAACATGAAAATCCGAATATAAATCTTGACGAATTTATTGTTGCAACAATATAACAAAAAATTTACGTAAAAAAATTTTAAAATTGCATTAATATATGATAATTAACTCAATATTATATATCTGCCTTATAAATGTAGTTAAAAGAATTGTAGAGTTTCCATTATCGATTGTCTCGTGTCGTGATAATCATAAAAGTCTGTTTGAGTCTGGCTGGAATCGATTCGTTTGCGGAGCGCGATGTTGCGTTCGCGAAAAGTACGCTTTTTTCGCATTTGAAAGTTAATTTAATCTTTTGCTCTTATTTATGCGCGCTGGTAGGGCCGCCGGAAATGGTGCGGCGATAATAGCGAGGCGGGGAGATTTAATGTACATCATCCTTATTTGCGACGGTGGCTTTTTGTCAATTAATCTGGAGTTATCAGGAACGGTGGCAGGGCTTACCCGTGTTACCAGGGCGTAAAGTGCTGGAGTGTTGGTCATTTGTATAACGCTAGCGGAGTGAATATATGTATACGGGCGTTATCTGCGCGCCAGAAGAGGGACGTAGAGAGAGGTAGTGATGGAACCAGACTAATATTTACTCTTGACTTTCGAGCAAACCAAACGAAGATGTTCATATAAATTACGTCAATATTATCTCCCGAATTGCGGCTGTATCGATGTGTCGTCGCGTCGTCGCGCGATCGTTAAGCGGACGATCGCGATAGACGCGCGAGAGCTTTGGGCGACTCATTTTCCGCGATGCAGTCACGATCTCTCCCCTTTTTCGTTTTTCTCCGTAAACTATTATCGCGCTTATTTGTCACGCGTGCACGCACACACGTATGCGCGCGCGCGCGCGCGCATTGTATCACGATATTCGAAGCGATCAGCTTTCGGGCGGGAGCCTCGAATACCCTCACTGAGGGTGGGTGAAGATCGCATGCGAGAACGGCCGTCGAGCCATCATATGCGGTGAGATTGAAAGAGGATACCGCTGGCTTTTGGGTAGGGTATTGTTTATGCGAAACGGTCTGCTCGGCGAGTTACGATGTCAGCGGGTTGTTCTGGGCAGATTCGTTTGATAATTCGATAGCCGCCCGCGTTTCGAGCCCCTCGCAATCCTCTCCACGCGCACCATGGATTTACCCTCGTGGCGCACGCAGGTTCATCCAATTAAATTTATCAGATTGCACGCGCTCGAGGGTCAAAAAGAGGGCGATACGCGATGATTGGCAGGCGTTTGTCTTTTTGGGTCGCGCGTATTTTTTTTTACTCGCGAGCGGGGACATCGCGTTGAATGGCACGGCCGCGGTATCGTCGAGCTATAATAATCGACAGATGGAAATAAATGAGAAGGGAAAGGGCAAAAATTGTTGAAATTAATTCCAGAGAGGGGGACAGAGCGGGAACCCACCGTTTACATCGCACGGTTTTCTTCTGTGTATTAGCGACCCCGCAGTCAGTCAGCCAGCCAGCCGGCTTCTATTACGAACTTTCCCTTCGGATCAATCCCTGTCAGCCGCCAATGAGTCGTCGTTCGTTCGTCTGATGATGATTGATGATGATGGAGAGTATCTAACCGTTCCGAAGCTATACTAACGAGAGAACGATCCGACTATAGACCGGCAGCCATTTGAATGATGTTCCATAGGAGAAGCTTCAAGAGTTTACGTAACACGTGTTCAGATAAGGGACAGATCGAAAAGCCACGACAGGCATTGACCTTTTATAGAGGCACATTTTTTTTAGAGGTGGTAATATCTATTGCAAGTTTACATAATACTTAGATACATGACAAATGCGTGAAATATAAGACACCTTACGATACTTTTTATGACTATTGCTTGGCAAAAAATTCGGGACTGTTTCATGAGAATAAATTTTATGAAAATCGGGGGTTTGCAACTGCAGCAACGAATACAATGGGAATATTTTTCCCGAGAGATGATAGAATTACATATAAGCCAAGAAAGAGACGTTCGATTTTTAGAAATTGGATATCCGATCGAGGATATTTGGTTACTTTACTTTATCCAGGTGAAAAGATTCGGCTGCAATGGATAAAAATTCCGCAAGATTACGGAAGATGTTGGGGAATTCATGCAGTTGGAATAAAGGACATTTAAAATGAACACTTGGTGTATTGGCAGATACTACATGAAATTGCACTAAAATCCCACTACCCCGTGATTATTGTGAAATGACATTCGCGGTTACATCAATTTACGAATAATGTACACTTCATAATTTCACGAGACCGAAATCGGTTGAAAGTTTGGCTTTCGCGCGACCTCTATAGCACGTGTCACTGGGTTACGTGACACGCATATTTGAAATAAATTTGATGCGCTGCGAGCGAGGGGAATGTATGCGAATCGAATTTATCCCACCGCTATTCGCATACGTGAAGCAAATTCATGCGAATATGTGAATCAGACTTAAGGAGAGAACGCAACCCTTACTCCGTAACTTGCGCACGATCGCTCCGCAAATTGCACTGTGACTGGTTCAGAAAGTTTTAATTTCGGGGTTAATACGTATCGTACACAAAATATCAACTCGCGCCCTACCACAAGGTCGAGCGTTTATCCGGGTTTACCCCCGATTCTCATGAAATTCATTCTCATGAAACAGTCCCGAATTTTTTGCCAAGCAATAGTCATAAAAAGTATTGTAAGGTGTCTTATATTTCACACATTTGTGATGTATCTAGATATGTTACATAAACTTGTAATAGATATTATCACCTCTAAAAATAGTTTGCCCCTATAAAAGGTCAATGCGCGCAAAGATGAAACGGAAGAGAACAAATAGCTTCTCGCAGAAGGAACGAAAGATATCTCTTCCTTTTTCGGTTTTCCAGATGTATCCAGTTCCATTTTCCACGACCATGCCTGAAATGCAGTTGCACGTCAAAAGAATTAAAACGTATGAGCGCGAACACGAGTGGCCGTAATAAAAGTGCATAAGCCTCTAATCCAATTTATCAAAACAAGTTTTGCAAATACCGAAACAATCTCTTTTATTGTAAAAAGTCGATCGATTCTACAGGTGAGCCAATCAAATTGCGTTATCGGTTAAATATGAATCAGCTTTCGTTATCTCTCTCTCCCTTTTTTTTTATTATCTTTTATACACCTGTGAAAATTTTGCGAATAAAACTGTGAGCTGTCGCGCGCGCGCGTTCTCGATAAAAGACACGTCATTTGCCGCACTCGTGTAATGTCTTTCGCCATTACGAAGACGCGGGCATGCATTGTTGCTAAAGTACGGCGGATTATTCTTCATAGAGCATGACGAGCAAAGGGCTGTTCTAGCCGGGAGGGCTGGGAAGGGCAGGGAAATTCCATGGAGGTACAAACGAGCATATACAATGAAGCAAAGTGCATAACGATGTTCTATAAGATATTCCGCCGAAACGTCGAAGAGCGTATTATGCTTAAGAAATGAGCTGAGTTCGCTCGTGCTGGCGCCAGTTCGTGCTACCTGCCGGTTATAATGCACTTGGATCCTTGGTGTCTTGTAAGTAGTACATCCAGCGCGCGCGAACGGCAGACTCGTAGTTGCGCTCTCGCGGGAGACGTCGTCGTCGCGGCGAGTGCTGATTCCCTCTGTCCAGAGTTCGCGTGTACAAGTTTCACGGAAGATAGAACACGCTCCCCATGCCGCCGCCGCGATACAGAGATACGTGATTAAATCGCAAGCGACGCGAGCGGGCGTGCTCTTTTCAAATCGTATTTATCGTCGTCTCGCGTTACGCGCGATCGAGTTAGACATTTATTCGTGCCTCCACTCGTACGGTCGCACAGTGCAAAAATGCTTGTACTCTATGTATGTCACGGTTTCTCTCTCTCTCTCTCTCTCTCTCTCTCTCTCTCTCTCTCTCTCTTTCTCTTTTACTGTCTCTGTCTTGTTTCTTTTTAGCTCCAGCGCACGTGCGCGAAACATCCAAGGAAGGCATGCAGCGACGTATAAACGACGCCAATAATGACCTGCCGGAAGATTTGCCCGTTTTCGAGGCGACAGCAGCGAACGTCAGTGCGTTCGTAGGGCAGACCGCGTATCTGCCGTGCCGCGTGCGAAACTTGGGCGACAAAGTAGTAAGTCCCTTCGTATCTTACTTATTCCCCTCCATCATGACTCGCCGCAAACTTTGATCGTAGTAATCCCGAGCGAAAAAACTCCCCCGAGTAACAAGTTCCACAAAATTATATTCACTAGAAAAAAAAAATGTACAAAGGGTTAGTAAGTACATAAAAGAAGATTCCTCTATCATGTTTATGCAATCAGTCGCAACAATCAGTTACCTGACAAGTTGCAACTTTGAAATTTTAAAATTTTGTCGTAATAATTCAACATTGCTCTTCGCGTACGTAATTATATCAATTGGCGATACAATATTGACGAGAGACTCGTGGTTTAAGAACACGTGTAATAATTCCTGTGTTCAGTCATGGAGAGAGCTTCTCTCTGTTGCGATGATATGTACAGAATTATAATCAAAATATTAAATTCACACGAAAAACGACTTTTTCACGGCTGTTATTATACGACGCATAATTGTATAATTAAACATTTCAATCCATAAAGAGAATTAAATTTCCGCGCGCGCATACGTACCTACGAAATTACTTAAATTGTTAAAATAATGTTGCACCAAAGTATGTGGATAGTACGTGGACGCTGTGTGCGTATATGTTAAACGAAATCCGTACTTTTAATGCGTTCGTTCGAAGGAATGGCGGTACCGTAGTTTGCAATAAATGGAACTATTTGAAATACGCGGAGATTTCGTTTATCAATATCCATGGAAACCTATCAGCCTTGAACAATTAACGAGTATAACGTGCGCGCGCGCGAATACGTACGTATATCGATATTAATTGCAAACAAACACCGGACCGGCTCTCGACCGGCAATTAATCTGAAAATTTACCGGAGACGGTTGCGATTCAAACAGGTTGCCTCACGACGCTAACAACGTTATGGCCCTCCCTGCAGCGCCCTTATCTATACAAGGGAGCTTGTGTAATTAATACAGCGGCATGACAAATTGTCGCTTCCGTAATAGCAGCCCGCCAATAAATATCGCGGCCGCGATTAGAGCGTTGCCCATACACACGTAAATGTAGACGCAGGGGGTGGCGCGCGGGGCGCGTCATGGCGCGTAGAAGGGATGCCGTGTCTGCGACGATCTATCACGAGGACACAGACGTCGGTGTTTCCTTCGAAGACGAAATCTCCCCGATGCGTATCTCGCGGCGTTGACTAAGCGCGGCATAGATTTAACGAAGACGTATGATCGCCTTAGCGAAGCTTTTCTTCAGCAACGTGTCTCTCTCTCTTTCTCTCTCGCTTTTGCTCTCTCCTCGTTCCATTTGCAAGCATTTGTCGTATAGCGGGATATTTTCCATGCGCCGCGCGAATTTATAATGAAATATCGCCGACCTAAATTTGCCGATGCGTGTCGCTTTATGTACTCAACCATACAAATTGATATGTTCAGATTTACGAGACTGTTTCTTGGTTTGCGAGAGAGCTCTCTCTCTCTCTTTCTCTCTTTCTCTCTCTTTCAACGTGCCGAATTAATCTCAGAAGTCGAGGAAATTAACTGGCGACTTATTTAAGGCGATACAAAGCTTGGTAAGTTGAGCAACTGTTAAAAATATCAGAAACGTCGAGAGAAAGAAAGATAGGGAGAAAGAGTGAGAGAGAAAGCATTGTTTATTTAGTGTTCTGGGAGTCTGTCTTCTTGAGCGCAAAAAGAGGATGCAATATAAAAATATCTTATAATAATATCGAATAATACAATATTAAATGAAATTAATAACAATGAAGATTAGGAGACAGCGAACCATCGGGGTGTCAGAAAAGATGAGAATAAACACAATGTTATAGATGTTAATCTATAGATCTTGACAAGAACTATTCATAAATATAAAATTCAAATTAATTAGTTGTAATTAATTGATATCCACGTTCTAGTAATAATAAATAGAAATTCTGAAATGAATGAGTAGAAAAATAATGAATAAAAGAGAGAGAAAGAGAGAGAGAAAGAGAGAGAGAGAAAGGGGGGAGGGAGGGAGAGAGAGAGAGATGGGGTAAAGTGCGATCATGCGGCGGAAGTAAAGGGCGAGTGGAGAACTCGCGAATTTTCGCGGAATGCAAGGGGAAAACTGGAAATTCCTAAAGCGTTTACATCGAAGCACGAACACTTTATAACTTGCCTCGCCCTTTCCCCGAAATTCTTCGCTTCGCGGAGCACGCGCAAATAGAATCTTTCGGAAATTCTTGCGTCTGCCGCGAAGAGCTGCGGTCTCGGCTGGCTGTCTAGTCGGTCGGTCGGTCGGGTGGTTTTGTAGCGCGCGATTTTGCGGAACGATCGAAGCGTGCATGAGAATTTGCAGGTCGCTCAGTCGCGATTGACGATGGCGACGGCGACGCCGCGCGATGATCACCCTCTCGTCGCGCGCCCCACATTCAGCATTTATTGCCGGTCGCGTCTCGGACACCCGTTGGATTAAAGGGCACTTGGCGCGCCAACCCGGGAATCATTCCTGGCAGGCGTCGCGCTGCACGCGATGCATTCTCCCTCGCGGGAGAACGCAATTTTTCGACACGCCCGTCCAATTTTCGCGACCCACTTTCCCGCTTTTCCGAATTTTCCCGAGCTTCCGCCTCGGACGGCTTTCTTCCCCGTTCTACGCGAGAGCTTTATTGTTATCGGTCGGCCAGGCCGGCCGGCGGTAAGCGTATGCAACTGGTGGATGGATGCGGTTTTTGTAGCGGGGCTTCGTCTAGTTTTTTCGTCCTCGCGCTCGAGAAAAGAAACATCCGGAATTGATGAGTGTAATTGTCCGCCCGCCGACGCTTTTACGACGCTTGATTTATGTCCCGATAAAGCGGATGTTAGCACGACTGCTCCGTGGCGATTCTTCTCCCCTCCCTCCCGCTCCCCTGTGTATTTTGTCGACAACGCGAGAAGTTCTGTCGAATTGATGTTACTGATAATTCCGGAATCGTTGGGAGAAGGTGCAACGTACCTAAATCGCCGACTGGTAGCTTTCTAATGTTATAATAAATGATGTAAGTAATCGGAGAATACTTTTTCACAGGTACTTCTATGAAACATCAGTGGTACACTACTGTTAATCTTAATCTTTAATCTTTGCCTCATACTGGCTGCCGTTATCACTTGAAACTGAATCATTTCTGTTCTGTAAACAATCTCTTTTTTTCTCACAAGAAAACTTACCCAAAAGATACACGCCGATTTCTTTTTAATTTCACGGGCAGTTTATAACTTTTTAATGTTCTCATTTCTATCATCAACAAGTACAATAAAAATACATAAGAAATAAAATTGAACACAATATAGTTAAATAATTTTAACAAAATCGGCATAGCTGAGATACGAACCATTTTAAATGTCTTTAGCCGGGATTCCAACCGAAATATTTTAAATCTACGCTAAATTAGTAAAAAATATCTCGAATCTCGGCCAAACCGAGAGAAATCCGGCAATTTTCATTAAAATATTTATAAAATCGACACAGCTGAGACACGAATCATTCTAAATTTCTTTCGCCGAGATTTCAACCGAAATATTTCAAATCTGTGCTAAATTAGTCAAAAATGGTTCGAATCTCGGCCAAACCGAGAAATTATTTGTATAAATAATTTTTTTCAACTTTTTACATGTTTTATTTAAACATTTTATTATTTATACAAATAATTTTACACATTTGATTTCATATTCGTAACAATCATAACATCAGCAAACCAAAAACGCCTATATCTTGTATTCAATTTTATTTCTTATGCATTTTTGTTGTACTTGTTGATGATAGGAGTGAGAACATTAAAAAGCTATAAACAGCCCATGAAACTCAAAGTGGGCCAAAATGAAAAAATATGATTTAAATATTTTTTGTACTTTTACATTTGTGCTAAATTAGAAAGAAATCGGAGTGCAACTTTTAGGTAGGTTTACTTGTCAGTTGCGTCTCTCAATGAATAATATTTTTAATTTTTATCTTTATGGATTCGTATTTGCACAACTAAGAAACGGAGGGAAAAGAAACATATAAAGCCACTAAATACCATTGCGTATAACTACTGAGAGTTACTGGCTGTCATCGTGTGCTTGTACATCAGATCAAACTGAACAAAAAAATCCTCTTTTCCCCCTTCTCTCTAATAACTTTGTAGATTCTTAATTATTAATTAAAGAAGATTAGCGGATGATTGCTCGCAATAATATATTAATGTTATCTAATCAATAACTACAAATCTACAAAGTTATTAGAAAAAAAGGTTCTTTTGTTCAGTTTGACTTAATGTACAAGCACACGATGGTAGATCTCGTCACTGTCATACCTCCCGTGATTATTCACAAATCTTCTTTAATTAATATCTCGATAATTATTACAAATATCACAGAACGGATGTTTACCTCAATCTGCACTATACCTATACTTTCGCACAAGAGCTTCGAAGATTGTTCTGGGACACTCTGTATACAAGTATTGAGTGTATGCATACATTCCATGTTGAAAGCTTAAACATATTCGTATTAAAGACTCTCAAATAATAAGAATGTCCAGGACTAGTTCCAGGAATGGTACTTTTTTACCTAACTATTCGACTGCAAAAGTTTAAATGTGAAATTGATAGTCGAGTCAAGTGCGTTTCGAGGCGCAACATTTCAAAAGTGTCTCTAACATAGGTTTTATTGGAAATATATAGATTTCTTTAATAGCTGAGATACAGAATTGCTCGGCGCGCATTTTCTCGGAGAAATTTTTAGCCGGATGCATTTTTAGTCCGCGTCCAGCAGGTTTTTCCAATCTTTTCCACATTTTTCTTCCTTCTACTTACGGATGTTTCCTTTTTTTTTTCCCCGGGCAATCCCCTTTTAATTAAATATCGATCTACGCACGGACGGTCAGTGGCGACGCGTCGATTACGGCGATTTTCCTCGAGTTACGTCGGAAAATCAAATGGAGTTTAAGAACAAAATAATTGCGAGAGGCTAGTCGCATTTATTTCAGCTGGAGCCGGCTCGCGTGTTAAGGGGGGAAATCCAATTAGAACGAGGAAAAATAAGCTATTTTCAAGAATTTTTTTGTAGGAGAAAGAATTTTTCTATATTTTTCAAACTTAAACATTTATTTATATATGTTTTGGACTGTCCATACGTATTTTTTTTTCCAAAAATATTTAAAAATGGCGGACATATGAAGCATCCCATTTGGCAGGTACGCGTGCGAGTTGCTCAGCTGCTGGACAAATGGCGTCCGTGATATTGATCCTATAACAGGCAGCGAAAAAATTCTTATTATTTATACCCATAATTCGTAATTGAACCTAAAAAAATTGAAAAAAGTCAAAAATTTTGAATATGAAACGCTTATGAAAA
>NW_022639489.1:1055649-1057790 GCF_010583005.1 Odontomachus brunneus | reverse complement strand
GGATAGGACATTTCGAATTTGCACTGTCGTTTTGTACAGGCCGAACTTCGGAGCTAAACTGAAAACCGGTTCTGCTCGATGCCAGCGCCAACGGACCCAACGGTTTCGACTAAACGTAACAATAGAAATAAAAGCCATCTACCAGGGGTGCGTTCCAAAACCTACAGTAAAACTATAATTACATCTCTATACGTTTTGGATCGCAGCCCTGAAAGGTAAAATCCCCGCTCCGGGTGAGTATACCTGCTGCGTGCTATTAGAGCCTCGACGCTGCTCAAGAGATTTGTTGCGCTCGGAGGCCATAACTTCCGAACGGCTGCGAATTTCGATTTAAAACGTTGGGAACATATTCTTACAATGTTAAATAAACATTTTATGCAAAAAAAAAAAATTTGATTTTTTGAAAGTTCTAATTGGATTTCCCCCCTTAAACAGGAATCGATGGGGTCGTAATGAAATTTCATGGGTCTCCTCATTACGGTCAGATTATCAATTAACATTCTCGGGAAATTACGGGCGAAAAAGCGGATTGTACGGACGGAATCATTATTCTCGGGCCCTCATTAGCTCCGCAAACCGCGGCCATTCAGAAATAAGCATTCAGAATACGAAAGAGGGTATTTGCAACGTTGATTGCCAACTGTAACGTAGTATCTCTCCTTTAAGCAGATTTAGTTTTTTCCCTCGAAATATGGATGAATTTATCGACAATTATAAAATATTCATCTTGTTAAAGATCGCTTATATCGAAATATTTATAAATATAATGCAAATATAATAATTACAAACAAAATTAATAAATATTAATAAAATTAATATGAAAATTAATAATCATTTCCTCATCGCAATTCTATTAACAATATACAGAGTGTTCCATATAATCGTTCATTTCAAGTATCTCAAAAACGAGACACTATAGAAAAAAATTTTTTTAAATAAAATTTAATTATGGTTTTAAAATGAAGATGATAATTATAATAGAAAATTTCGAGGGGAAAATTTACTTTGCCATCACCAAATTAATTTTTTTAATTTTTTAACCGTAATATTATTCTGATTTTAATGAAACTCAGGAAAAAGTATTTATGTTCTAAAAAAATTGTTTCACGATTTTGTGTGTACGCACTATTCTTCTCAAGATAAATATTTAAAAAAGCGCATACCCCTGGGGCCATATAGCTCCGGTCTCCCCTATATACTGTGGCACCGATTATTATCATCATCGTGTACTGCGACTATATACGCAATCTTTCCCTAACTTTTTCCGTTCGCAATGGTTCCTTATGTATTTTACGATGATTCGTGTTTTGACGGTTCAACAATAGATTGTTCGTTTATTGACGCGTTTCCACTGACCGTTGACTGACTTCCTGATCGATATTTAATCAAGGGCGAATCCTAGAGGAAAGGTACGGAACCACGCGTGAAAAGCGTAGCGACGGGGCGCGATTGGCGCATGCATCTCTCCCGACAACTTCTACTCGGAGTGAAACGATAACGCATAGCTTGATATTCAATTCGATACAGAGCCAATGTATACCTGTTCGCCGCGTAAGGAAATCGGCGTTTGATCCCTATCAAAATATCAGTTTACAATTCCTCCGGGCGAGAATATCGAGATCGGCTGGAATGGGAATGTAAGTCAAGTTAGCGTTAGGAAAACGCGCTGATGTGGTGCATTCCTTTTCTATATAACGCGCATTTTGCAGGAATTTTACTCTTTACTTACCCTGGCGAGAAGATAGGTTGCGCGAAAGCTACGGTTCGCGATTCTTCCGCGCGACGAGAATCCAAGGAACGTCGAGATAAGATAATATAACGTTAAGCGCCACTCCAAATGCAATAAATGTTCTCTTTGTGCCACGCTTTGCTAAACACTGCTCAACTTAGTAAAATCTTTAGTATATCTCTCATTAAGGGCTAAAGCTGATCGTCTCAAAGGGTAAATTGACTTTATCACCGAACTACGCTTTTCCTATAAACTGACGTTAAGCGAGACAACATGCTTTTCGAGACGTGATTAGTGCAAGCGGATTTGTGTGGTAATCGAAAGAGTCTCTTGTGGAAAATGAGAATAACCTCAAGGGCTCAATTGCGCTAAGTTCTCGAAGCGCACTTAATCAGTAAAATCAACTATTTCT
>NW_022639489.1:1052090-1055549 GCF_010583005.1 Odontomachus brunneus | reverse complement strand
TTTTTTTGTATTTAATGACCGGAATTATTTAATGCGCTTTAAATAACAGGATGAAGCAAATTTTGTGCAACATCGCGTAGATTTGGGAGGTCGCGTCTAGTTGAGCCAAGGGATGTTGCCATGTGCTTTGTTTATGTATTTGTTGTGAGCAGTGCAAACAAAGTCGCAAAATGTTCAGCACGTAGGTACTTTCCGCGGAGTTTCATTAAAAAACCGAGATAATATTAAAGTTAAGAAATAGAAAATAGAAGAAATAGATTTAGCAGCATTAAAGTATACTTTCCAGTGTTTCGAAATTTGGTATTAATATTGTCCATCATGAGTAAAGGAATTTGAGAGTTTTGATTAGCACATCCTCGAGATTTACCGCTGCGATCAGATGTCACGCAAACATTGCAAATTGGTATCATTCGTTGATCTTTCCGAAATATCAGCTTTAATGGATAACAGGAAGAAAACACGAATCTGCAACGCGGATAAAGTTAGCCGTACTGCCGACGTTCTCGCGACAGGTCGGAATACGAAGAAAATCGTGAAAGCAACAAATGAAATTCGCGAAATTCACATTTCGCCGTAATAACTACCCCGAATATCAGGAGTGTCGCGTCTGGCGCATACGCGAATGCCTTGACTTTAAGCGTTTTGAGCATTACCTGTCACCAGAAATTGTCTGAATTAATGGTTCCAATGCTAATGTCCACCATCAGCATAAAATCAAGCGTGCCGGAGTGCTGGCGTAGAATCTCCCAAAAGTGTCTCGTAACTCGTTCACCTTCTCGACGATCCAAAACATCCGCGACGTGATGGATGGCCGGAAGGAATTCTTCGGTATTTATGCCGTTCATAAAGTTCGACGGGCGTCTGCATTTCGACGTCGCGTCGCGTTATGTGCGTTAAGTTTGCCGAACAGACAGAAATAATCGTCTTTGATAATGATAATTATATAAGATCTACAGCTACACGAAAAGAACAGCGTGATCGTGTTTGTGAGGCTGTCACTTCTACATATTTGCTTCTTTGCAAATCCCCGAAAATTTAGAAGCGTGTCAACTGGACGGGAAATTACGGCACAGCCGGCAGCACGAGATTCTCTATTTCAACAATTACGCCCATCCGCGCGTAAATATCGTCGATTCGATGACGGCTCGACTATCAATCATTTTTATGTTACTTCGCAACGCCGTTATCGAAGATGACGATGCCTTCTACGCGGCTGTGACGTCAGCGTTATCTCTGATTTATTGTGCATTCTTGTCCGTCCCGCCGTCGAGTTATGTTAATAACGCGAATGTTATTAATATTGTCGCTGTGCCCTCTGTAAAAACCTGTCTCTCTCTTTCTCTCTCTCTCTCATCCGCCACGCCATAAAACCGTAAACACAGCCATGCATCAAGTTCGTGCAACACAACTCCTGTTGGCGATGCAATTCCGAGGGAATACGAGCAATTATTCAAACGTGTGGTGTGTTTTGTGAAAACGCCCAAAACGTTTTCAATTTTATGTATAATAATCTTGGGTGGGGGGGAGGGGCGGTGGATAGGAGGAGAGGAAGAGGGGGAACGATAAGCGATACTTCGCGCAAATGTAGATTTATTATTATGCTTTTGCATAATGGTATTCGCGTTACGTGTTTCATGCTAATTTGTACCGTTTACAACGCTCAGACACGTCATTACTCTTTTTGCGTGCTCACAATAATCGTTATTAATCCATAACGATGCGAATAATTTGTTTAATCTAGGTCCGCCAAATCGTCGTACAATTGCGCCACGATGTCATGTGGAAGCTTTTGAAACACACACCGTAGAAGCTTGCGAACAGTTTGTTCAATTTTATTAAATTAGATCACAACTTATATAGAATATTAAAGTAAAATTTCGAGAGGCTCGAGAATTTACTTTGCACGGAGAAAATTATTATATATATTCTATGATTAGAAAGAAAATTTATGTGATTTCAAGTGAAATAGATATAGCGTTAAATGTTGTTGTTATTACATTGCACCATACAGCGCTAGGAGTAGTACTCAAACACATATGGATAGGCAGCTAAGAAGGTTCTGTATCATTTCTAGAGTAGTGTAAGTACTATAACCATCTTCTATGTGTAGGCGCAAAATAAGATTGATATTTTGTTGTAGCAACCATTATTTAGTTTTAGTAAAAATTTCTCCGTGTAAAAATGTGCGCTGTCTTTTTGTTTCATCACACTTTGCGGAAATCTTTCTGCAAACTCTTCGTACATTTTGAAACTTCTGAATTCAGTTTGAAAGGTAATGCTCTTTGAAATTTTTCTGAACGGAACGAACACACTTTTGGAATGCACAAGCTGCAAAGCTTTTGTATCATGAAACTATTTGCATTGACAGATCTGCGTGTTAAATTTTTAAGCTTTTCATCGTTTTGAGTAACATATGGAGTAATATTCCAATGCATTACATATTTTCATTGCATAAAAGCATTTGTAATACTCAGGGTTGGGAACGTTACTTTTTAAAAGTAACGCGTTACCGTTACCGTTACTTGCGGTAAAAAGTAACTCGTTACCGTTACTCGTTACTGATTCTAAAAAGTAGCGCGTTACCGTTATTTGAAAAGTAACGATAAAAAAATCGTTACTTTCCGTTACTTTTGTAAAAAAAAAGTTAAAATCGGCATATAAAACGAATAGTAGAAGAGACAGTACATAAGTTATACATATATAAAGATAAAATATAAGATATTTAAGTGGGAAACACACATTATTGCATAAAACCCACCTCTACATTAGTCGCAAATCGCAAGGTCGCAAAGAAATTGACTAATCATAGTCGATTGTTCTTCTTGCGATCGAAGAATAATCAATTATGATTGGTACAATTTCCTTGCGATCTTGCGATTGCTACTAATGTAGAATGGGCTTTAGGGGCGCCGCACACGAATTGACATAACAGTAACATAAGACATACCGTAAAAATGGACCAATTACAATCGAATATTCACAAAAATGACGACCTTACGGTTTGACGATACTCAAAGTGATTGGTCAGTTCTTACGGTACGTCTTACGTTACTGTTATGTCAATTTGTGTGCGACGCCCCTTAAAGGCCATCGCACACAAAATTCCGTAAGAACTTAAATCGTAAGCGTAAGGAAATCGACCAATCCCAATCGAGTATTTGGCTCTTCGTAATAATGGAGAGGTTACGAAGAGCCGAGTGTTCGATTGGTCGGTTTCTTTACGTTTACGTTTTAAGTTCTTATGGAATTTTGTGTGTAATGGCCTTAAGTGTGGTCTACAATGAGAACTTAAGCCATAAAATTTAAGCTTTAAATCCTAAGCCGTAAGAAGTTGACCAATCACAGTCAATTATAAGAAAAATAATTTCTTACGGCTTAGAGATTAAAGCTTAAATTTTATTGCTTAAGTTCTCATTGTAGACCACGCTTTAGAGGCTTTCTACAATAAATTTTAAGTCG
>NW_022639489.1:1044139-1052080 GCF_010583005.1 Odontomachus brunneus | reverse complement strand
GCTCTTCGTAATAATGGAGGGGTTACGAAGAGCCGAGTGTTCGATTGGTCGGTTTCTTTACGTTTACGTTTTAAGTTCTTATGGAATTTTGTGTGTAATGGCCTTAAGTGTGGTCTACAATGAGAACTTAAGCCATAAAATTTAAGCTTTAAATCCTAAGCCGTAAGAAGTTGACCAATCACAGTCAATTATAAGAAAAATAATTTCTTACGGCTTAGAGATTAAAGCTTAAATTTTATTGCTTAAGTTCTCATTGTAGACCACGCTTTAGAGGCTTTCTACAATAAATTTTAAGTCGCAATAAAATTAACCAATTACAGTGGATTATTCTTCTAATAATCGGCTATGATTGGTCAATTTTATTATGACTTAAGATTTATTGTTTATTGTAGAATGGGCTTTACGGAAAGCAGCACATTAATTGTTTATCGTGTGCAAACTTTCATCGCGTGGCAAGCGTTGCCGCGTTCTGTGTACAGAAGCCATCATAGTAAAAAAGTAACGATATAAGTAACGATGAATTTCGTTACTCGTTACTAAAGAAAATGTAACGCCGTTACTTTTTCGTTACTGATATAAAAAAGTAACGGCATTACCAAATCGTTACCAAAAAAAAGTAACGAAATAGTAACGTCGTTACAAGTAACGCGTTACTTCCCAACTCTGGTAATACTACACTGTAAAAACTGATGTATTAAATTTAACATTTCATATATCCCAAATCATCCACTCTCATTTATGTGTAAATTTAACATAAAATAAATATGGTAAAAAGTAACACGCATAATATGTAAAAAATTAACATAAGAATTTAACATGAATAGTCAGGAATCACAGTTTGTGTTAAATTGACATATGTATAATGTTAAATTAATTAAAATAAAACATTATTTTAACATTTGAGAGAAGTATTAATCTACGGTTTTGATGAAATAAAAATGTTAAATTGACATATGTATAATGTTAAATTAATTAAAATAAAACATTATTTTAACATTTGAGAGAAGTATTAATCTACGGTTTTGATGAAATAAAAATGTTAAATTGACATATGTATAATGTTAAATTAATTAAAATAAAACATTATTTTAACATTTGAGAGAAGTATTAATCTACGGTTTTGATGAAATAAAAATGTTAAATTGACATATGTATAATGTTAAATTAATTAAAATAAAACATTATTTTAACATTTGAGAGAAGTATTAATCTACGGTTTTGATGAAATAAAAATGTTAAATTGACATAATCTGTCTGACATATTAAATATGTCAATTTAACATAACCTGTGATTCCTAACGGTATTCAATTCTTGTGTTAATTTTTCCCATATTATGCGTGTTACTTTTTAATACATTTGTTTTGTGTTAAATTTACACATAAATGAGAGTGGATGATTTGGGACACATGAAATCTGTTAAATTTAACACATCAGTTTTTACAGTGTATGCAACCAGTACGACATAAGCGCTGCAAAAAAAGGAAATATTTGTCAATATTTTGTCCTAAACCGTTTTGCAATTCACTGTGCACTTGTAATAATGCGTTAACGCGTTCCAGGACAGAGTTAACAAATAGCGCTACTAATAGTAATTCGCGCGGTTTTACCGACACTCGTACAAGAGAGAACAGACAAGAAGAGGAAAGCGTCGCGATTCCACAACAATGTGTCCATTACGTCGCGTCGCGTCCGAATGGCTAATTCTTAAGTTCGCTTAAGAAATTCGGCGGGGATTTTAATTACGAGCGGTCTTTCGAGCGTTCGCAAGAAAAAGAGCTTTTTCATTAAGATTACAGTTGGCTGCCAGGGCGTTTTCTAAACAAATGTTCCCTTCCCCATTGTGTCGCCGCGACGAAGAAAAGGAGAAGGATGGCGCGCGCGCGAGCGAGGGTGAAAAACGCGGGCGGAAGAAAGGGAAACAACAGCGGGTCGGGGGGTGCGGGGTGGAATGTTGCCAGGTATTTCAAAGGTGAGAGACCATTTTGCGTTCGGGAGGGACTTTTTGCCGTTTCACGTGCTACTAAATACGCGGAGTGCGCTCGAGGAGGAAAAACGTGGCCAGGAGATCGATGGTGGTGCCGATGCGACGCGCGCGCGCGCGCAGAAGTTTGTGTCGGCGGTTGCCTCGGCAAACGAAGATTCGATTCTGTACCGATGGCATTTGCGGATCGTAACGCGCAAGCCGTTTGGCCGCGAAATTACGCGATTGAATTAGCAGTCGATCATATAATTCGGTGATTACCGTAATTACACGGGCGAGCGGGTCGCCTTTAGCGCGAGACAATTGAAATTAACGTCGAAAATAGACACACGGTTTGCACGCTTGCAAGTGGCATGACGATCGATTGGCTATATTTTACACGTTTAAGCACGTCATGTGTTCTTAATTTGCTGTTTCTGTGAGCCAAGGAAGGTAGGAAGAATTGATTAATTTTATTTTTTGTTATTTTCGACAATTATTTTACAAGTTTCCTTATTACTATCATTTTATTCTTATGTTATTTGTTATTATTGATTATTAATTATAATATGAATTAATATTATTTCTTTTATCTTTTATAATATTATTTATTTATAATATTTATATTTTGTTAATGTTATTAATTACTATTTATTTGTTGTTATTTATTATTTATTATCATCATCTTATTTATTGGTTACTTATACAGTGTTATTTATACGTCCATTTCGCAATTATTTACTCAATCGTGAAAAAAAGTAACTTTCGCTACTGTATTCATGAACGTACGATATTTTTATTTCCCATTTGTTTTCTCTCTTTTTTTTTTTAAACACGCGTATACACGAAACATATTTCCATATTCGTCAGGATAGAAAATAATTGTTCGCAAGTCACATTTTCATCGACATAAAACCAGACAAATGGAGTTTCGCGTTTCGAATTGTCCATACCATAGAAGCAGACATTGATTCCGAATTGTTTCACGGTCGGTCTATCAATCACCGATTGAAATAGTTGATCGATATAATAGTATTTCGATGCGGTAGTTCACGCTTTAGGAAATTTCGAATAATATTAGGGCCGGATCTAGTCAGCTCAAAAGATATTTTATGCGACTATGACTCTAATGAACAGAAAAACGTATTGATACTGATCTTTAATCACTTCTGTTGAGGTCAAAGTTATTACCGATAAAACATAATTCTCTTGCGAAAAAAAATTGAAATAAATGCAATGATGTTAATATTCATCACAAATTTTAACTTTTTATAATAAAATATATTGTTAATACAAATCACAAATTTTAACTTTTTATAATAAAATATATTGTTAATTACATAACAAAAAAATAATTCTATTAATTTACAACTTTTCATAACGAATCACTTGCCTGATTTTACTTTTGTCCAGGTTGAACTCTTAACTTTGAAATTCTTCAATCTCGCGTCTCTCGGTCTCTCCTATAACATCTCCAGTGTTCTCTCGATGCACTCAATGCGAAAGTTACAAAAATGGGTCGAAAAATTAACTTCACCCTTTCTGAAAGTCATCTCAAATGCAGACAGAAATCTCACGGAAGTTCCCCGGCTTCGTTCTTCAAGTTCGTTGAATGTTTAAAGGATGTATTAATAAGCTGGTGAACTTGGCGAAACTTTTGCCTCGCTTGTGGTATAACGTCGGACGCGTTCGTCGCACGCGTAAGGAAAGATACGTGCGCGAAAAGGAGCGTAACGCCAAATCTGCAATGTGACAAGCGTAAATTATTATTCCCACATCTCCGTTTAACATAAAGTGTAACACTGCTCCCAAGGTTGCACAATAGCGGTTGTGCACTCCTTGCCGCAACTGCAAACGATGGAGAAAGACAGACAGAGAGACAGAGAGAAAGGCAGAGAGAGAGAGAGAGAGAGAGAGAGAGAGAGAAGGCACCGTTCGCAAACTACGCTTGTAACAACTCCCCCGCACACCAAAGTCGACACCGAAACTGGTGGAAATGCAGCGTGGAGTTCCTTTCCGTTTGCCGACGTCGGACGGCTACGTCGTCGCCGTTTACGAAACTTTTATCGCGAATGTGAAACTGTCCGGTTACTCGCGACGTTTCTGAAAAGAAGTTCCCGCCTTTTAGAAACGATCCACGTCAGCTTCACTGCGGCCGCGTAAGCGCCAAATAAATCTCAAAGGTGCCGGGCTGATTCGCGCGCCAATGGCCGGCGGTGCGCGAAGCGAGAGCCACGAAAACGTAATTGATATACTATATATAAAGGGTGTCCATCGATTTTACAATCTCTCGTGAGGACGTAGAGCGGATTGAGGTGAACACAATAGTTCAATACTGTTTTGCGATATTCGCAATAAGTATCGAGATATTAATTGAAGAAGACTCGTAAATGGTGGCGTTCGATACGGTAGATGAGTTGCAGTGACAACGTGTCGTGTGTGCTTGTACATTAACCCATTAAGGCCCAAGAGAAAGCCGCTAAGGATAGGCTTTCAAAAATCTAAATTAGAGCAAAACGTCGAAATTTGTTAAAAAGTGAAAAAAAATTTGTGTTGGATTTCAAAATTCAAGATGGCGGTCCAATATGTCGGCCCGAAAATTTGAAATTTTGACCTATTTGAATGAAAATCCATATAGGGGGGTTTTGGGTTCGCTGAGTATGAATATGCACTTACTTTTTCAAAATTTTTTAAAACGTACTTTCATTGAAATAAATCAAAATTAAAAATTTTTGGCCGCTATATTGATTTTTAAAGTCAAAAAACCATTTTTCTTCTACAGTCTGCTAAAGTATGATGTTTTGTCCCAAAACAAACACCTTCGAAAGATAGCTTATAATTTGGTTGGATTTTTCGTCAAATAACAAAACTGTGTCAAATTTTTGCATTTTTGGGCAGCCATATTGGATCCGCCATTACGAATTTTGAAAAAATAAGTGCATACTCAGCGAACCCCAAAGCCCCCCTATACAGATTTTCACTCAAATAGGTCAAAATTTCAAATTTTCGGGCCGACATATTAGTCCGCCATCTTAAATTTTTAAATCCAATACAAATTTTTTTTCACTTTTTAACAAATTTCGACATTTTGCCCTAATTTAGATAGTTTTTGAAAGCCTATCCTTAGCGGTTTTCTTGGGCCTTAATGGATTAAGTCAAACTGAACAAAAAGATCCTCTACTATTTTGCAAATAACTACGTCGATTTTTAGTTATTGATTAAAGATTTTTACTTATCAATTGGATAACATTAATATATTATTGTGAGCGATCATCCATCAATCTCCTTTAATTGATAATTAAAAATCTACAAAATTATTAGAAAAATGATAGGAAACTTTGTTGTTTAGTTTGACCTAATGTACAAGATGATAGACGTCGCCATTACAGTTCATCTACCATATCTCGCGTGATCATTTACAAATCTTCTTCAATTAATATCTTGATAATTATTGCGAATAGCATAAAATGGAATACAGGACTTTTATATTCGTTCAATCCGTACGATGCCTTCACGAGAGCTTCAAAGGTTGTTCTGGGACCTGCAAATATATTTTATACACACACACACATACATTTTACTCTGTGCATGATCGTGGCTTTCATAATATCCTTAATAGAAATTTAATGCAGTTTTCGAAACAGTTAATGGACAATTAACTTTTATTTAGTAACTGGAGAGTAAAACTCTGCTTGGGATCCCAATTAAGACGCAACGCTTTTCCTGTCGTTATTGTGCACGAAAGATCCGCAGGATCTGAAGGCATTTATTGAACAAAAGTGGAACAACGAATGAACAAAAAAGCTATCGAGTTAATTGATAATCAAGTCTGCTGTCCATGAAATGGGCAGATTCGCTCTAGTAGTAGTAGTTTATTTTTCGTGCATGCTTCCTAATTGAAAAATTTCAATTTACTCGCAACAATGTGCGACGTGTCGACACAGAGAGTCCGGCGAAATCGGATTTATCGAAGTGACATTTTCGTGTCGTAAAAAGGAATACAAAAGATCTCGAATTGCGGATGCAAGAGCAACGCGATGGCGACGTCGGTGTCGGAGAAAGCGTGCCCGCGAACTTCTTTTTTCTCGTTATTTTGTGTGTGTGTGTGTGTCTTTTTTTACGAGCGGTCGTTACGCACAACAGCGTCACCGACAGACAGTCCGCTTCCTACTGTAATTAACGTCCGAAAAACAGACGCGGTGTCGGATTGCGAATAAAAATATGACAACTGCGGTCGGCGCGCGGCATATGTTTTAAAAGTCGCTTATGAAAATAACGTGCGGCAAGCCGGCGAGCGCGCGAGCCGCGTTTAAAATTAAAAACACCCATCGCGAGTTAGTTGGGCGGATGAAAACGCGATCCTTCACTCTCGCGCAACGGCATCGCGCCATGCGCGTGCTAACAAGCCCCGAATTGCGCGGTAAGTTTACACCACCACATTCGGAGATTTAGTGAAACCGCTCGACTGTGTCTGTAGAATTTCGAGCGACCGGAATTTTGCGTTGTGCATAATTCATGTCATAAGCAGATTGCGAAATTTATTTTGTTTTCACTTAGCGCCAAATTTAAATGCCGCGTCGCGCGTTCGTTTTAGCGTTCATATTACATTTCCTTATTTGAAGCCACTTGTCGACAAACATTGCCCCTCTCTCTCTCTCCTTTCTCCCTCTCCTCTGCCTCTCTCATGAATCTACTTATGTGCTTGACACTTCTCATCGTAATAATATTGATATTTACGTTGTTAACAATATTTATTCCATCCAAGTTGATATATATTCAGTGACTTGTTTGATGAATTGCTTTTAATAAGACGTTGTTGTATCGACTTCTATCAACGTTGTATGACAAGAGACGTGTCTAATTAAATTTATCTCATTAAAAGAGTAATAACATAGACAGAGATGAGAGAGAGAGAGAAAGAGGGGGGATGAAGAGAAGAAGAGAATATTTCTGACGGACATGACGTTTTGCAATTTTCCATATTTGAACACATACGCACGTGCGCTTATCGTGGCGATTGGATTTAAATCGACGTCGACGCTAGCGTGAAAATTAATTAATTGGGACGAAAGCTTCACTGTCTCTCTGTTGCTGTCGACGAGGTAATATTATATAAATCCGCACTAAATAAGCACACACATTACTATTATGTTTGAGAGAGAAAGAGGGAGAGAGAAAGAGAGCGAGGGGGGAGGGGGATAAAGAGTTTCCGTGCAGCGTGAAAAATGGTATGCAATGAAACATTAATTAAAATAACGGGATATTATCTTCCATGATTCGATCGTACAAACGCACGTTTACACCTACATTTATGAATGTGCATCGCGATTTTAATATTAGGACGTCCATGGAGTGGGCGCTTCGCGCGGCATTGTTTATTGCGTTACATTCCATCCGACATGAAACATATAGAGATGATAAGCTCGCGTAGCAACGGCGTTTCTCGCGACATAATATGAAACAAATTCCCGAGACAGAGAGTGCGAATTAATTCCCGTGTCCTTTCCAATCGCATCCGCGACAAAAGCGAAGCATTTCATCATGGAAGCACTCGAGGATTATATTCCTTCCGAGATATACCATCCGATATAAAATAGCAATATCTTAGAGATATGAATTTCAGAGGAAAGGAGATTGAGATAATCGCACGATTGCCACGATATCGTAGCGATTCCAACGGCCTATCAGGAGTCATCGATATTTCGCTCCGATATATAGGATATTCATATTCGCTGTGTGAAAGCCGGCGTGAATAGAGCATTCCGCGATTCTTCTTTTTTTTTTCACTCGAGCTCCGAGAAAGCCTTTTTCAGAGTGGAAAATTGTCGGACGAGTCCCGATGCTTTTTTCGATGGTGTTCAATGGGACGAAGACTGATTCCGGCGTGGTTCAATGAGAGACAAAGGGGAAAGGGTACGCATAGAGAAAGAACGAGGAAGAGGGTGTAGAGGATAAAGAGCAGAAAAAGAGAGAGTTGGGG
>NW_022639489.1:1017312-1044085 GCF_010583005.1 Odontomachus brunneus | reverse complement strand
GGGGGGGGGGGGAGAGAGAGAGAGAGAGAGAGAGAGAGAGTAAAATGGTGTAGAAAAATGGGGAATAATATGGGAGTGAATTGGACATGATGTACGTTCTCGAGATGGTTCCCGTTTTACCTGCGAACACTGCCAGAGAGTCAATTTACGTGAACGCGCAGGACAAGGATATTCTCCTCTCCTCGTATATCTGATTTCTCCCGTGTTTATAATCGATATTCGTGCTTTCTTCCCGTCAGCGCAATTAAAGGGACACGTTCAATTGCCAGTTGAGATCAGTTGCCATCAGAAGTATCTGATAAAATCTGCGGCAGTGCCGCAGATAGATGTACGTAAATTTGGCAGCAATTTCATTAGTCGATCTGTAAGAATTGCATCTCTCATGAGTGGCTCATACGGTACTCGTGTCTATTACGTATTCAGGTAGAAGATTCTAGTGATCATCACGACGGGAGACAATCGATGGTGGAGAATTTATAATTTTTTTATTATATTTATGAAGCTAAAATATATTGTGTATGTATTGGGTTAATTACTAAATTTTTACATCAAATATTAATGTAGATGTTTGTTATATTGATCCAGTAACGAATTTACCAAAAATCACATTCAGGTTTTCGTGTTGCATTTTACACGATATATATTACTTTGAACATGATTTGATCATTTTTCTTGTACTTCTTTCGTATTTTTGCTTCGTCACATACTATAGGATAAAAATACGAGTGCCATATGAATCACTCAGACGGAATGCGATCTTTACAAATCGACTGCTAAAGTTGCTGTCGAATTTATGTACTGTCTGTTTGGGGAGTAAGGCTCCCGCGCTTCGATCCGTTTTTCGAATACACATTTAACCGTTCAGTGAGTATCCGTTTAGAAACGCCTGATGGGAACCGTTTTGACATAACAAAACGTTTAATCGTTCAAACGAATTCTGCAATACGTGCTCTCTAAAGTACAGTCAGAGTACCCTTCATCAAAATGCTACACTTATAACTGGTGGATATACGATTAAATGGACTCAAAGTTAATAAACGGATACACGTAAGTAATTACTTTTCGAAAGTAATCGCGTTTACTCTGTAGACGTACATGCTAAATAATTTAAACAGTTTAAATGAGTGATATGAAGCTCTATTGGGGAGTGACAACGGAATACAAAAACATATTAAAATTACCAAAATTTGTCCAAAACAACATGTAATGTAAAAATACGAGTGTAACTTTCAGTAAATTTGTTGTCGCATTGATACAAAAAATTTACACACGTCATTGTATAATATAAACGTAATTATTGATCCGCAATATAGCATAAATATTCACTTTGCAAGTGTAATTAAAGAAGTCGTAAAATTTCCATCATCGATTGTAATCATCGTGCAACGTTTCTCGTCCATATTTGGCGCGTTTTGAGGATCTCGCGTGTATGATCAATCTAATTATTGTATACCTTAAATTTTCATTTCAGGGTTTGAAATATTTCTCTCTCTCTCTCGCTGGCCGATTAATTAATGCGTTTTGGGAAATGTAGCCTTTCGATCGTACACGTCCGCACCATCTGTCCCGTATCTCACCTCGGCCTGGCACTTTTCCGTACAGAAGGGATGTCGATAAAATCATTCGCCGTAGCCCGTAGACGGCGGCGTCGAGAGGTCATCTAATTGTTTTCTTCCGGAAGTTTCACCGGAGACGTCTCGTCGTCGTGACAAACGACGCCCTTACACCCGCCCCGCCCGCCCACACGCCCCTCGTCCTTTTCTCCTGCCGTTCGCAAAAAGCGTCTGCGATCACGAGCGGAGAAAATGACGCGCGGTTCCTCCGACGGCCGTTCGCCCGGGCGACGACGACAACGGTGACGTTCTCGCGCGCGCATAGGCGTCGCGCAACTTTTCCGTAGAATTGATTTAATTCCAGTCAACGTCGTGACACTTAATCGACGTCCCTGGAGTTTCCGCGTCCACGCGCTGGTACATCGCGGCTTTACCAAAAGATTATTCGGGTGAAAAATATGGTAATTGTTGAGACCTCGTAAGAGATGTGTTTGTCGTTTCCCCCGAGTCGCGAAATTCAAATTTGAGATGGTTGTATCGCTGGATGCCAAATTCTGAGTGGAACATCAAGAATCATTCATAAATCATTTATCAGTCAAAATTACGTTTTTATGCATTTACTTCATTATCTTGGTATTGCAGTTAATTTGAAACGAAATTGAGATAAATATATATACAGAGTGTCTCAGTTTGATTTCACAATCTACTCTACATCCTCACGATAGATTGTGCACACAGCAAACTGTGACACTATATACAAAGACAAAAAAATCAGTATATATATACTTATTTATTTATATAATAGATATTTTTTCATCCCGAAATCTCACATAGTTTGAAAGATATTTAAAAGGAGAAATTGAAAATAGTAAGCTGTCTCTTTAACCTTAAGAAATACACAAAAGTGTCAACTTTAGATGTAGATACTTCAATTTTCGAATGATCTAATCTTTGTCTAATTGTAGGAGCAATTAGATAACATATCACTGCGTATATAGTGCAAGTTTCATCAAATTCTGCCGAAACATTGTGCATGACGTAATTACATCTTCAACCAAGCAGACGACTGTACGCGTCAGGCATATTTGCGCGCGCAATATGTATCACGGCGGTTTGATCGTATCGATGGCGGAGCCTCTTCAAGATAAATAACTTGGCACCCTTTCCGTTTGCAAGAATCTTGGGATAAAATGGAGTTAAGAAGACCACGCGCTTCTCATAGATACAATTCACAGACACAACTCAAACTTGTAAAACGCGAATACGACGTGTATCCCCGAAGCTTGAAAGGAACGAGATAATTTCACAGGGGTGAGTGAGGGAGACTGTCTTACAGAGTATTTCACGACTTTATCTGCGCGCTGTCCGTGCAGAAATCCAGCGCGATGTATTCAGATTTTGACGGGGATTTAATTAAGAAGCCGACGGGCACCTGGCGTCAAAAAGATATGAAAAAGATAAAAGCGCGATGGCCAACGCGCGGCAGAGGGACGGGGGAGCGAGGAAGAAAGGAGGGGCAGACGTGATAATAGTGACGCGGCCGAAGTCGCCGATAATTGATGAGCGAATGCGGCGCAGCGGCGTGCAAGAGAGGCGAGAGAGTGGGCGGCTGCGACGTTACAAACGATGACGCGGTATTATTTCATTATTTATGGTACGAATTTCGCCGCGGCCGGCGCGCCCCCTCCCGGCCCGACGTTTTTCCGATTCCAGCGCGCCGCTAGAAGCGCGGATTAAGTTACCGTCGGTGGGCTGAATTAAAACGCTAATAACGAGCGGTGATATTTATTGGACGGCTTTCGCAGGGGTTAGAACCGAAAGCCCGCGTTTCCCCCTCGGCTCTCCTCCTTCTGCGCCTTCCCCTTTTGCCACGTAGTCTCGCGGAGCGAACTTTTGCCGACCTACCCGGATGGCCTCCGATGGTGCCACCATTGTTTCCCAAACAGCGGTTCTTACCACTTTTATGAGGGAGATTTCGGGCTTAGCCAGGCAGATAACCTCGCTGCGCTTGTCGCTTAATCGCGCCAGCCATCCCCCCTCGCGCACTCTTAACCCTTATTCCTTCGTTGCCTTGCTATCAGCCGAGGGACAAAGGCGCGAGCGTTCGGTCGTTTTCAACCGCGCGGAAATTTTTCTCCTTCCTTTTCTCCTCTTTTCACGAGCCGCGCGGACAGGGGAGACTCGGCGCTTTACTCACTTATCCAAGTAAACTTTCATGATTATCACGACGTGAGGCAATCGGTGGTGGTGGGAGCTTCGCGACTTCTTTCATTGCATTTCGCACCCAAGCGAACTTTTTCGTATTTCCATTGTGGCATTCTGTGCGGTAAATATGAATGCCGTATGACCCATTCATAAAGGCCGCAATTCTAAAGTAGTGATCCGCAATATGCTCTTTGCTTCCTGTTTCTTCTGGTTCTCAATTTTTTTCTGTCTAAAGACTCAAAGTTTAAGCCAGAGAGAGGTAAAGGAAGAGGCAGAAGGTAAAGAGCACATTGTAGATCAGACTTTATAAGCTAGGGTAGGATCCACTTGAAGCTATAAACGCTTTGTAGCTTCAAGTGGATCCTACTCTATGCCTTGGTAAATATTCTCTAATATTGATATCGCGTTAACTTACGATGACTCGACAATTTGAACCCTTCACCGTTCGTCTCGTCATGCAGACTCGCGACATCAGTCTGCGCATTTTGCAAAAGCTAAAAGCTAAAAAAAGGTCATCAGCTCTCGGAATCGTTCGCAGTGGTGATCTACAGAGCGTTTCACGTGAGCATTCTCATTTACAAACGGAAAGGTGCATCGCCACGCCGTATTACGGGATATTGCCTACAGAGATATACACTCTCCGCGGCTTAACACATCTCCCGCGGAAGCCGATAAACCGTGGAATGCTGAACTGATGTAAGCTGCACTCAAAAACGAGCTTAATCCGCTTTTGAGTGGAATACCGCGCGCGATCGCGGTAGTCATAGAATTTTTTAGCCAGACCTCGCGTAGCGACACATCCAAACGCCGAAATCTAAAACGGATTTAAGTCAGCCATTATAAGGCCCGTTACTACTACTACTACCGCTGCTGCCGGCGCCGGCGGGATTGCGTCGAAATTGTTCTTCTTTTTTTTCCCCAGCGACGCCAAGCATCCGAGGATGGAATTCAAAACGGGCTTAAGTCGCGCTGTCGTAAGTAGCTTAGACCGATTTCACGCCTCGTTTCGCGTCTCAGCCGCGCGTTTACAGTAGTCAGTGAATTTCGCAGCCGAAAAATGTTACTTCGCGCGACACCGCGGAAATCCAGCGCGGATTTCCACGCCATCGTATCTAGAGTAGATTAAATCGCGTGTCCTCTCCCTCCTCGCGCACTGTTTCAATTTCGGCGGCCCTCTAGAATTTTTGGATTAACCGTCGAAATCGAAAACCCTGCACTTTGGTCGCGCTTTTGTTCGCCCGGACGTTTATATAAATAACGGCCGCTAAAGCTAGCTGTGATCGCGACTGTCTCCTCTCCTCCCCCCTCACCTCACGCCAATGCGAGCTGTTTTTCCCCCCTCTCGATTTTAGTCACGCTTATTTTCGGCCGCGTCATTTCCACGGATCGAACTCGGCAATTGACTCTCGCTTCGTGTGTCCCGTGTTTCACGTTTTACTCCGCGTCGCTTTTTCCTCTCTCGCCTTTTTTTTTTTACACACGTGTACAGCATCTCGCGCATATGTACAGTCGAGAACGAAACGCTTTTTTTTCTGGTGATATTAGTAACCCATCTGGCTGTCACATTTGGAAATCACCGCTCACGGATTTGCGCGGTTATGATAGGAGCCGAAATGACGATACGTGATGTGACAGTAAATTTTATCGAAAAATTGAAAAATCTTTTGCTTCGTACAGAGGAGGGTATATCGGGTATATAGCCCTAGGGGTGTTGCTCATGCGCTTATTATTTTGAGAGAAATAGTGGGTGCAAAATTGCGAAATAATTCTTTTAGAATATAATTACTTTTCCCTGAGTTTGATCAAAATCGGAATGATATTGCAGTTAAGAAATAGAAAAAACTGTTGTAATGATATAATCTGCAATATTTTTGGGTGTGTTAACACGTTTTCACGTAGAGTCGATGGAATTTACTTTCATACCACGTACTGTCAACTCGTGGCTTCCGTCATAACCGATCACCGCGCGAGTCCGTGAGCAGTTTTGACCCTCAAATATAACAACTATAGACGGGTTACTGACTCCCCTAGGACAAAAAAGCGCTGAAACTGTTTCGCTGTCGACCGTACTACGCTGCGGCTAGAAATGACGAGATGCTTTTCGGAGCAATGAGAAAAAAAGAAGCCAATTAATAATTTAGCCCATTTAGCGCGGCGGTTTCTTGCCGGACGCGCTGGCTCGCGACCGCGTGCGCCATCGATCACGGCGGAAAAACAGCGTCAACAGTTTGGAGAAACACGCGCGTTTCCCCCATAATGATATGCAAATGTATTTAACGACGATTCCGCGCGGCGTATGCGACCGGCTGGTGGTCGCACGTCCAAACAGACCGTTGGATCCGGGGCGTTTCGTTGCCCTCGAAATTTCATAATCGTCGAAACGTTATCGCCGATTGTTATCCTCGAAATCCACAATAACCGTGTGTGTATGTGTGTGTGTGTGCGCGTGCAACACGAGTGCGACCGCTTTAATTTATTCATTAACGTCCCCGGGTATATTTTAAGCAATGAAACTGTATCGCTTCCCCCCGGGTTCTTTTTTTCCTTTTTTTCTCCCCGAGCGAATATTGGATCGCGCGCGCAGCCCCGGGCGAGCAACGCGAACGGCCGAGCGGTGGTTGACGCCGGAAGGGCGCGAGGCGTCCGCGGGGGTGAGTTAGTTTCATTTAACCGTATCAACCCTTCCCCGCCAAGCGCGCGCCGGGCGCGCCCGCTGTTTTGGTCGAAAACGCGCGTCCATACGCGACTCCGCTATTGAACTGTTCTCATCCCCGATTAACTTTGACACCGACCAAGCGCCCACCCCGTCGACAAACCGCCCTCGAATGCGTAAAAATTTCATCAAACGGCGTCGCTGCGCACTACGGTAGCGCGGGCTATGAAAGCGCTAGTGAAAATAACGGTTTTCCGATCGGGCGAAAGTGCCGGCGACCAGCGGGGCCCCGGGCGAGGTGCGCCGTCAACCCGGAAGTGGGAGCGTGAATTTGATCAAGGAATTTATTCACTTCAGCGGAAATGCTTAAAGTTATGCCGGATTTTGACGCAACGTTCGTGACGGCGAGACACAATCGCGATTGAAGTTCACGCAATTTGTCTGCACTGTGCGTGAGAAATTTAATATTGCATATCGCAATTTTGCACATAAGTATATTCAAAAATATTGTAATAATATATATTTATTTATTTAAATAAATATATAATACAAATTATATAATACAAAAAAATATATAATAATAATATATATAATATATAATACAAATTATATAATACAAAAAAATATATGCATGTATATATTTTTTGGATATTTTATTTTGTGTTGGAAAAGGAGGTTGAGCTTACACTAGTGGTGTAACACTTGTTACAATTATCCCAATAATGCCAATGTGGCATATTAATGTTCATGGGCGTAGCCAGGAAGGGACAGTGGAGCCACGACTTCCCCTAAATTTGAGAGAAAAGATTTTTTCCACGAGGACACTTAAGCTAGACAGAGATAACTGCTGTCTACTCATAGTTCCTTCGGGGTCTGCTAGATTATGCTTAATGAGTGTCCATTAGAAATTGGAAAAGAAGAGAGAGAGTTGAAGATGGAAGTTAGAGAAAAATTTTCGAGATTTTTCTCGAGAATCCAAGACAGCTAGTGTTACAAGTTTTAGTTTTTTTTTATTTAATTTTTTAAGAACAATTAATAAAATGATGAAATCTGAATTTGTTTCATCGTCTACTGGTTATACTGGGCTTACTTTGAGTAAATGAATAAATCAGTGTTGTGTGGCCTCCCCCCTATAACAAAATTTCTGCCTACGGCCATGTTAATGTTTGTTCAAGCGCATTGTGGTAAAGATTTTACCGGCGGAAGCGCAAAATTCGGCAATACGACGGAGCAGCCGGCAGTTAAGCATCATTCAAAATTAACCGAACGATAACCCAAGTTCCGCTGTATGCTTTACGACTCGTAGGGTGTCCGACGACTGTTAATTTGCATGTTACATTATTAATTAAGGAGGAACATCCTTCCGCGCGTCGCCTAAGGGCGGCGTCGCCCTTCGGCGTATTTCAGCCTCTGGGATCTTCGGCGAAATTTCGGCAATAAAACACTCCCGTAGCGCCCCTTGAAACTGAGATTAGCCTACTTACAGTAGTAGGCTTATTGAAGTTGATTAAAGGAGTGACGGGAGGGCCGGCGGAAGGGCGCATCCACTTGGGCGCGCGATTGAGGGACGTGAAAGGAGTATGAGAGAGAGGTGGGCGGAATTCACCTCATAATCTTCGTAACAAGCGCCCTCTCCCTCCCTCCCTCCCTCCTTCTCTCCCTCCCACGTCCGTTCGCTGTCGTATTCGTGAAGAGCCCACTCCAATAAATCACGCGCCTCGAGCCCCGTGTAAACAGGGCCGACTTAATAAATCTAATTATCCTCGGGCGCGAGAGAGCGGCGAGAAAAATAAATTTATCGTTGAAATTTTCGGCGTCGATAGCGCCGCCTGTGTCGCCACTTTTCGCCAAATAAATTGTGAGAATACGGCTTGCTCTACTCTCTCTTATCCTTTACTCTACTCTCTTCTGTCTTGATGACGAGCGAGATGGATGTGTGTTTCGTTCAAGTCGTTCGATTCCAAACGCGTGTCGCACTGAGGACTGAGTTTGTTTAGTGTTCCTATAAAAAATGAGATCCGGCTATTCGTCGGATTTTTTTCATTGGTTCGTGGGTCCCTCAAAATGGCGGAACCAATCACAGTGGTTCATTATATTGTGTTATCATTATTATTGTATTATCGTGAGATTACAAAGCTACTCATTTACGAGTTTCACTTTTTCTAAGAAAAAAAAGAAAATAATTCTTAATACTTGTTAATTGTTTAATTTAATAAATTGCTGTTGATATTAACCTTTATTCAGGATTGGGAAGTAACTCGTTACTTGTGACGAAGTTATAGTTACAGTTACATTTTTTCGGTAACTGTAACTGTACTTAGTTACTTTTTTTCCACCTGTAACTAACTTAACTTAGTTATTACTTAGTTATTACTTAGTTATTACTTAGTAACTTAACTTAGTTACTTATTTTTAGTAACTTCTAATTTTTTTAACAGTTACTTTAATAGTTACTTGGGGAGTGTAAAATAAAATTAAAATTATATAGTATTCGTATATTAATTTAATAACCCAAATAGCACAGAGAATTCAAAAAGAATGAAAAAAGAATCCAGTCGTATGTCACCAATTCTGAGTTCATTTTCAGATGCAAAAAGAATTCTTCAGAGTTTAGTTCAGTGAAAAGAATTCTATTTGCATTTAAAATGAACTCACAATTGGAGACATACGACTGAATTCTCTTTAAATTCTTTGTGTTATCTGGAAAATTTATCAACGTATTTATAAAACATGTGATTAAATTCTATTACCTCAACAAGGTTATCATTAAATTTTTATTAAGTACAGATTTGGAATTTGTTAAGTGGATTGACTAATTAATGTGATAGATATTAATTATAAAATTCAATTCTTACATTTTAGTAAAGCTTAAAATGTAAGATTTTTGTATTTACAATAATGATTTACAGTCATTTTAAGAAAGTAACTTAAAAGTAACGACTCGTTACTTTTTGAGTAACTGTAACTGTAACGAGTTACTTTTCGTAGCCAGTAACTATAACTAGTTACTTTTAAAAAGTAACTTTCCCAATCCTGCCTTTATTACATATACTAAAAACACAAAGTTTATTCCTAAATTTTACATTACAGGAATAAGGCCATTAAGAGTCGATGTTGGATGTTTTTTTGCAAATATCTATAATGGGGAGGATAATAATGTTTGTAATGTCAAACGCACGCGCCGAAATAATTTTCGGGTCTTTTACAACGTACGCGATGAATTAATCTTCCAATAACAAATCGATCCTAAATCCTCTAATATTTTTCTATAATTATTATAATTATTAAAAACCCCTCTTATTTTAATACTCTCACATGCACATTGATTCCATTATTGAGAAAGTAATTTGTAATTTTATTTCTTATGCATTTTTGTTGCACTTGTTGATGATAGGAGCGAGAACATTAAATAGCTATAAATTTCCCGTGAAACTCAAAGTGATAATGAAAAAATATCACCTAAATATTTTTAGTACTTCTATATTTGTGCCAAATTAGAAGGAAATCAGAGTGTAACTTTTGAGTAGGTTTACTTGTAAGTTTGTTCGGCAACTCACTTCTCAACTACACAACGGCGATTAATGTCTCCACGAGAAACGACACTTCCTCGACGTTTATAACGCGTCCAGTGTTCTTCTTCTTCTCCTTTTCTGTCCTTTGATATCATCTAGTCTCTGCGTCCCTTTCTCGCCTCGATTTCCGTCCTTTACCCCGTTTCCTCTCGCTTCAGACAACCCCGCGGCGGATCCTCGCGAACTTCTTGTTCCGCGAAACTTCTTGATTAGGGATTAGATTTGATGGCGCCTTTTGCATTGGGCATTTCCCTCCGACGCCTTCGAGGAGCGGATCGCCACGATGGGCCATCTTTAAATTCATTTTCCGCCTCTCCATCGACGAGAGCGTCTCCCTCCGTCTCGAGATTAAAATTCTGAAAATAAAAGCGGAGACCCCCGGGCGCGCGCTACTTTCCGGTCAGAGACGGGGAGAGACAAGGACGACGCACGTGACGTATTATTAGGGAAGAAGGCAATCTCGATCGTTGTAAATCTCGCTGGATGTAATTAACTCCGGCAATAATGACCGGAGAAGGAATTGGACCCGAATTCGCTATATCGCGAGGTAGACAAGATTAAAGATTTATTGTTTCTTTAATCTCTACGGTGACTGCTTCGAGAGACTCTGCTCCCTCCCCTCCCCCCCATCACGCAATTAGTGCGCGGGTTCGCTGAAAACTTCGGTTGCGCGCCGGCGTGAGAGGAGCATGAATTCGCTCGTAAGTTAAGATCGCGAGGTTAGAATTTAACATTCTACGCGGTGCCGGGAGCGTGACATAATGCCGCGTATAATGCATCTTCAAGGAGATTCCTCGCACGTTTTTCACAGCCACTGCGAGACGCAATTTGATGCTCTCCGGAAGGGCGGATTCGGAAGCACCGCCAAAAAAGGTCACGCTTGACGATAACAGATGTTGTCAACGTAAATTCGTAAATGTACGCTGAGAGAACGAAATGGCTGATCTAAAATTACAATTATTTTTGGCCTCAGTCATATTTTTCAAAATGGTAGAGCGATGTCATGCATATAAAGTTGTTATTACTAACATTATAGTAGAATTTAACAAAGAAATTGTTTTCTTGACTATAATTTATAATAATTATTTCTCTGTGTGATTACGGATGCAATTATATCAAACACTTTTTTCTCAGTATACGTACAAAGTTTGCATATATGCAAGCTTCAGCCCAAGTTGAAGTGCAAATATTTGGTGATTATATAGGCAGAATCGAATTTCGAACAAAAAAGTTCGCATCTGAAGATAAATTTGAAAATGTTTTCGTCGAAAAGTTTTTGCCAAAAAGTGCTAAAGAATCAAGTTCTCTGACGCATTCAATTGTTCGAAAACAAAGCCTCAGATTAGAAAGCATTTTAAAGCAAAAGTTCAAGAATATTACATCTTAAATTGAACAAGTACCCCAACATTGCGACTTGACGTGCTGTGAGTTGAGGAAGTCAGAAACGAACGTAGAAACAGACGCATTGAACATTCAAGAGTTTTTGTGAAACTCTTTAGACGCTCAGATTTTCATCGCACACTTTACATGACATGCTTTCAGCAAATTTTGATGTTATTTCTCGCATCTCCTTCGCGTATTTCAATGCCGTTATTCTACATGATGAATCTGAGTTTTACACGTTTTCTCCGTTCGTAAGAGATGCAAGCTTTACAAGTCGGCTGGTAAAGATGCCGCCAGATTTACGCGCACCTGTCTGTCTGGGAGCGGCACTTCCCACACGCGAAGACCGATCGACTTTTTATGATTATTAACTGCCGATAGGGTGATTTAACGACGGTGTGCCGGCGCTCTACAAATGCTCACCACTTTAGAACACGAATAAATCGCTTTATCCCCGGGTATGCTTGACCCGAGACTGCCTGTTGAAGGGCTTAAAAGAACGAGTGCGCAATAAAACATGACGCGAATTCGTTCGAGCGTTCAATTGAAACTCGAGCACAACGTAGAACAACACGTTCCAGGCGAATTCGATGATGAAGAACAAGAAAAAGGACGGAGGCAGAAGGAGGGAGAGAGCGAGGCGAGGGAGAATAAGGACACTCGGGACTTTCAAAGCTAACCCACCCGCCTTCAATTGCAGATTCTACCTTCTCTCTTCTTATTTCCTTCCCCGCAAAGTTCAGCCAGCACGGTGATCCCTCGCCCTTTTCCACCCTCGAACTGCGGAGAGGATCGCCCGAGCTCCTTCTTGTGCGCGCGAGCTAACACGCTGCTTGGCTGGCTGGATGCCGTTGGCTCTGCCGTTGCCTTTATGACATTATTTTCCTCGCGCTACCAACTTCTCGATTACTTTTATTAGAATGCAACTCTGGGAATTAACGTGGCCGGGGTTGAAGTCAAGCCGCCCGACTTGTTTGCGAGGCGACTTTGCGCTTCAGCTCGGGGAACGCTTTTCAACGCCTCGCTCTCTTTCGCTGTCGGGGCGCGTAGCTGCGCCATCCCCGCGGACGCATTCCCGTGCGCAATTTGCGTGCGGGTGGAGTCAGTATCAGGGAATAAATGAAGAATACTTTCCACTGATATAACGTCAAGCAACCACGGAAAATACGTGTAAATTCAAGGTGAGCCGCGACATTTCGGTTGGCCACTTCGTTCTAGCGCGAAACTTTCCTCTTTTCCCTCGCAATAATAGCGCTAATGACGAAATATAGATTTTCGTGTTTCCAACATATGAGTTTGTTCTCGACTTCTTTCCTTCCCAGTTCTTGTTAGTTTCTTCTCCTTCTCTCTCTTTCTCTCTCTCTTTCTTACCTTATTCTTCGATTTAATTTCATAAGCTTGTTAAGATCAGACGGCAATTATTGATAAATAGGGCTTTTTGTAACTTTCTTATCGACTTGCTGCTTTCTCCGCGATACGGTATGGCTCGCGAAAAGGTAGTTCGCGCGCAAGTTTCAAACAAGATTATCGGCCCTCACATCGATCGGCGCTCATCCATCAGCGCGAATGCTTGGAATCAAGTTCACAACGATCCTAATTACATGCGTTATCATTCGCGGCAGGGTTGGAGTGAGGCGGATTGATTTGCGAGGGAGCGATTATCGGAAGACGAATTTCTCTGATTTCCCAAATGCACCGTCGCGCTACTCCTCTTTTCCCCGGGAGCGTCGTTCCCTCCGGGACTGCGGAGAAATTTTCACGAACGCGCTCCGACTGCTTTTATTGGAATGCAATTATGGGTATTGACGCGGCGGAGCGACACGGTTGGTTTGTTTGCGAGGAGACTTCGTATTTTAGCCGCGAAAGCTCTTTTCAACCTTCCGTTACCGCCATTAACAAGAAGCACCACTTTCACCGCCATCCATCAGCATAGCGTGACATCGAATGTCCCAGACGTCCTTAAACGCAGGATAAATCCTGTCCCGTTGAGTACCAAACGGGTGCTCCCACTTCCTCTCGCCTTTCTTCGTCTTCGCAAATGCGTTCTTCCGCGTCCTCACGCCCCATCGATCCCACAACTTCGATATGCCCTGTGACTTTCATGACATAAATAAATCGCGGCGCATCACCATTCCCGCCGATCCTTATGACTAGATATACAAAGCTCTTTTGGGGGGAAGATCGATGTAAGCGGAAACTAAACGATGTCTCGTCGAAACCGCAGATTAGACATCATCACCTCGAAGAGAAATTTGATGGCCCAGGCTTTATGTTGGGTCGTGTAGCAAATGACTTTGGATATTTCATGCAAAATAAAGTGATTATTCATGTCTGTATAATGATTTTACGAAACAACGTGTGCGAAGAGTGGCAGGAGGTACCAAACGGTGCACATGTCGTTTCATCAAATTGTAACGACATGAAAACACAATTGTTTTTCAGAAACAATTTTTTCAGAAGAAATTCTAGATTACTTATTGTGCAACAATATTCTCTTTTTCTGATGTTCATTGACAGAATCTGACAATTGTGCAAGCCCTCGCGCTTCGCTCTGTTAGACGAATGCGTGATTTACACCAATCCATATATGATGATCCCATCATTTTTCCGCGCTATAAATAAAACTTGCCCAGCCGACGACATCGCGTACATGCGGAAGGTTTCTGCCGTGTCGCGCACGACTCGTGCGTAAAATTGCATCACCTTTTATGGAACGGTATCTTTACGAGCGGCGCGTTATTTCGTTGCTAATTCTTGAAGCTGGCAAGGTGTACGGGATGATTCTCTTTGCCTTACAGGCATCGGCGCACTCGCGGTAGTTACTTTTAAACATAAAAATAATATGAAATTATGTAAAGGTGAAAGGTAACCAGAGCTGATTATGATTGGTATGCAATAAGAGGAAAATAACGTTCCGAGCTTGAGGAGGTTCTGTTAATAACTTTAAAATTTGTATATTTTTTCACTAGGATTTTAAGTTTACAAGAGATTAAAAATAAAAGTTGAAAATAGCACGCCAATTTCAAGGAATACGCATGAAAAAATGTCGATTTTAATCTCAAATATCTCAACTTTCGAGTGGTCAGTCTTTTTCTAATTACACACGAGTAGTTGTACTGAGAAAAAAATTTACTAAATTTAAAAAAACGTTTGTTTGGATAGTACTGTAAAGATATTTGTTTAAATTAAATAATTATTTTCTAAAATTAAAGAAACAAATTTATATTTAAAATTTCTTTATTTAATTTTAGAAAATAATTACTTAATTTTAAAAAATATCTTCACAGTACTATCCAAACGTTTTTTTAAAATTTAGTAAATTTTTTTCTCAGTATACATAATATTACAATTATATAATTTCTCAATGTAGTGCAAGTTTTTCAATGCAGTTTTAACAAATTCATTTTGCCTTATTGTTTGCTTGACGCATAAAATAGCAACACAATACACAGTCGGGCATACAATTCCCAAATAAATCACGGACAATGTCGAGATGCAAAAAGGTCGAATTTGCGAGAGGCGCCAGACGATCGTTACACGTCGGGGAACAGAATGGCGGCCGGAGAGTTAAAGCGTTCCTAACTGAAATTTTTCTCATTCGAAGGCGAGGGCACGTTTTCAGTCTTCCTCAGGAAAGTTCGCCGCGCTATCTTTATTGCCTCTGCATCTTTCTGACTTCTGCTCCGAAGAATCGCATTACTGCGTTACTTGTCTTAGATTAGTTTTCCACTTCGCTCAGGATCCTCTTTCCAAAGAAAAAATTTTTTTTTCTTCTAAGATCCTTTAATCTCTACGAAGAAGTGCCGAGTCGATTTTTCCCTCCGCCCGAGGGATCCCTCACGCTTATGCAGAAGCGTTCGAAGGACGTCACTTGAGGAAAATAACTGTCGAGGAGGACTCGACGTTGTAAGGAGCCTCGTGACAGAAATTTTTCTCATTCGAGGACCGATGGCTTCCCCAAGAAAAAGTCCCTTTTACTATGTTGATCATTTCCTCCCGTATTTTTCTTATCTTAAGTTCAGAAACTCATTTCTCTTAGCGGGCTACGTGCTGAGCGAGGAAGATCGGGAATAGTAAAGCGGTGTAATATTAGAATTGGACAGAGTTCATCACGAATGGTTCTTTATTAAGAGTATCGGTATTATCTTAACCTTCCTGTGCGATTAAATGTAACGTGTCGTGTATTAAGTATGAGGGTAATCCAAAAAGTAAAGACCGCATTGCTGCGCAGATTGTTCCCTTTCTCTAATTTAAGGTTGGTCTGTCTTCCTAACCTGTTTTCTTAGAGACTCCGAAAGTCACGTGACTTAATATATGAAGCGAATGTATGGAAACGTAATGTTGTATAAATAGTAAATTTATGAATGGCCCCCTTGATGTGCCACTGTGTGTGTGTGTGTGTAAAAATACGATACTTAGGATCGATTTTTCCAACCTCTTGCTAAGCTGACTAACAATCAAAATACATGTCTGTCTTTGCCTGACTTGAAGGTAAAAGAACAGAAACACCTTAGAGATACGATCCCCTTAACTACCCTGACAAGTTTCGTTCACGGAGACGTTGTATTCGTACGTAACATCGAAGAACACATGAGAACCGAACGACTAAGTAGAGCCTGCCTTGTAATCTTCGCCAGCGCGATCGTGTCAGCGTAAGTCGCGCAGCGTTACTTCATTCCCCCGTTCCTTTGAAAACAACGCGCCGGCCCTTTTCTTCAGTCTCATCTCGGGATGTTGAGTAAACTCGCTGCACGAGGAATCGACAATGCTGGAACGCTGGTAACGGAAATGTTTCTCATTCGAAGACAACGGCGCGTTGTCGGTCCAGCGGAACTTCGGTTGCGCTATCTCGATCGTTCCTCTCACCCTCTCCCCCTCTCCTTCTCTTTTCCCTGTAACTGACTTTCGTCATTCTTCTCGAAGAGAAGACCCTCTTTATACCGCGCTGCTCAGGTTAATCCTCAAACGACAGCCATGAGTCATTCGTGTGTCCATGCAATTTCAAACCTCGCAAATTTCATGAAGTCCCTTTCAGCTGTGCGACTGACTTCATTGTGAAAAAAGCTTTGAGATAATGAGAATGTAAGCGCGGTTACGTCGCAAATGGCACGTAAAATGGTACGTTAAGCTCCCTTTGGCGGGCACAAATGAGCCATACGTGCTGCTGGGAGGTACTTTATTGACAAACGAATATTTCTTTTCCTCAATTTTTGCTTGTTACGCAAATTTATACGCAGACACATCAATCTGAACACAAAGAAAATCTTTTTCTTGTAAAAGAATCATGATAACGACGGCTAAACGAGGGATGTGGATTAAGTGAATCGTTTAGCCGTTTAATATCTTTTATGTTCTCCACATTTCTATAAAAATATAAATAATTCTCTGCATTGAAAAGTCATAGGAAGCGTGTACTTATTTCACGAATTCTTTTTTTCGATACAAAAATTTTCAAATGCTCAAATAATTCAACTTTTTGGCCAATTCAGCTTTCCAATATTTTTTTTGAAAGCGTGAAGCATGAACTAAAAAAACGAATACCAAACCGTCTTTTTGTTTGCGTATATTATAAAATAATAATTTTTTATCGCATCTTTCTATAGATGACTATAGATGACTCAATTTTTTTGCTGTAATAAAACATTCAACATCTTTTCTACTCTATAATCGTTTTTTGGAGACATTAAACTGGATGTATGAATTTTTACAGAATTTATTGAGCACTTTAACGTCGCCAGAGTTAACTGAGACGCGAATGACTCGTGTGTGCCAATTTAGAGGTGCAAAAAGTATGCGTGCCGTTCGAGGATTAATATGTCGCCAGCTTCACCGGTGATTTCTGCCACCCGGCCGCGTCTGTTCTGGATAATTTCGCGTAATGGAAGCGCGGTGGAATTGAGTGGAAGAGCGTTGTAAAAATAATGGCGTATCAGCCGAGTACATCCGCTCATAAAGCATGACGTTACGCTCCACCTTTTTCTTCGACGGGCCGCAATAACACCGGTCGGGGCAAAATCATACGTAAATCCGCGGCTGCCGGCTCTAAAGGTAATTATCTTCTGTCGGAAGGTAAACTCTCGGGAGGAGTTCTCGAAAGCCATGTATTATGCCTTTCGCTATAATACGTCGACGAGCTTGTACCTCCTCAAACAGCGAAGTAGACGCTTCATGGGTCCGCGCGAGATCTTGTGTGCTTAGCATTAAATTTATTACTCGCTTTAGCGCTCCTCTCTCTCTTTCCCTCTCTCTCTCTCTCTCTCTCTCTCTCTCTCTCTATCTCTCTCTGCTGCCCTCTCTTCCTGTCTCTTAACGTCGCGTGAGTCGCGCGGCGTATAAGCACTACGCAGAGATATTCCGTCCTGCCGACGTGTATCCTTTCCTTTTTCTTGGTTTTTTCTGATTCTTCCGACCCTCTCACTTTTTCATTCTTTTTTTTTTATATCCGTCATCTCTAATCATATTTTTAATCTGCGAGAGCTCTGGTTGCAATTTTCTCAAGTGCAACGAAGTCGCGGCGACGTGTAACATATTGCGCGCTCTTGTCACGGCGATCCTTTTCTTTGATTCACGCGCGATTGTGCCGCTCCTCCTCCGCGTGTGCGGGACGATAAAATGTAATATTGTTTGTCGATATTTCTTATAACCCGCGCCCGCGAAATGAGACTGCGAAAGAAATCTGTCTTCGACGTGTGCGCCGCTTCTTGTTTCACGTTGAAGAGCGACCTTTAGGTTTTCGCCCGCTAAACTTATGAAACTTCGGCCGGACTCTCAGCTCCGCTTCAAATAATATCACAGAGTTTTTCGCTCGCCTGCACTTCCTTTGATGCACGTGCATTAGGTTGTAATTGGAATTTGTGACGGGCGGAGGCATCGACCGGGGACGCTTTTCCAAATGTCGTTTTCCCGTAGCGTTTCACGTTATTAAGAAGATTCAATTAAGTAGCGAGCCCTCATACAAATTTCATAGAAATCGAATCTATTGGCGCGCAACCCGCTGGCGCCGCATGAGATAACTTTATTGAAACGAGTTCGGGAACCTCGAACTCGTGTGTGCGTGCGAGGGCGCGCACAGCAATTTGTCGTCTCCACGAGCGCTATTTGGGCATAATTGCGATGATCGAAGAACTTGGATGTTGCCTCCTCCGTCGGCGACTGTTAGCCGCAGGGCAGCGCGACCGTTCCGAGCTTTCAGCTATTCGCGGTCTCGCCGCAATGAACGCGACCGTGGCGAACGGCATTTACAAGAGTTCACCATTTAACGGGGAAATGAGCCCGCGAAACAAGAAGCTCGCGCCGGAACGTCATTATGCGCCGAGTCGATAATCGATTATTAAAACGACTTTGGGCGCGAATATATTGTCGAGAGATTGCGGCGGCGATATATATCGGGCCTCACCGCGCGCGCGGCGAGATGGAACGGGCGAAACGACGTATTCGCGCACTGCCACATTTCGTTGTTATATGTTACATTTTTATTACGCGTATCTCTCTCGAATCGACGTCCCGACCACAAAGGAACCGGAACGAATTCACTGCGGTCAGATCGACCATTACGACTGAAAAGTGTAAATATTAAAGGGAGAGATAATTTTATTCTTCGGGAAAATGTCGACGCGTTAAATTGGCCGCAGTTATGCAAGAACCAAAATGGATGGTCTTTACGTGTCCTTCTACGTAAAAATCCAAACTTTATGGGCGCCTAAAATTAGTGAAGAAATAGCTTTAACTTTGACCAACTCACACATCATGAAAGATCAGTCGGAGCTTCCTCTCTTTACTCGTGATAATAGCATGAGGCTAATAACAATTACGCACTAGGACTCCGAGTGAAGCTCCGTGATACCACCTAAGAGAACCTCAATTAATAAAGAAAATAATGAAGTATAAAGTTTAAATGATATATAATTAAATGATATATAATCATTTTCTTATATAACTGAGTACTCATTCTGAGCCTTTCAGTAGAACGTGTTGATACGCAACTTTTAAATTACACGCACATAATGAAGGATTGATGAATTCTGTCTTTCTAATGTACAAAGTCCCGACAATTACCGCATATCGTGTCTTTATGCCATTCTACGTATAAACACAAATCGGTTCCTAGAGTTATTCTGCGCATAAAAGTTCTGAGGTAAAGTCGCCGGAAGATGAATACTTTCCAAGGCACATTTTACATTTCACCCAGATACATTTCAGCATAAGATATGAGATATCTCATAAAATATTCACTTCTCGACAACCTCACCTCAATACTTTTGTACGTGAAGTGGCAGCAGAAATCGATCAGGGATATTAATCTTTGCACACTGCTGCATCAATTAATTTGCAAGATGCAATACAATTTTGTTTAAAGTTTTTCTATTTTTCTTTTACACAAATCGATTTTACATGTTCTTTCCAGAGAAGTGTGAATAACTAAAAATTCGATCATTTGCATTCATTTTTTTACAAATAATAAATAGAAATTTAATAAATAAATACAAATTTAATGAATAATAAATTTTCTATAAATAGTAAATTTGTATGTCGGGCTACACACACAGAATAAATTCGACTAAATTATTCATTTATTACTGTCACATATAAGTGTTGGCTTTAATATGATTCTTTCCAGAAAAGTGTGAATAACTAAAAATTCATTCATTTTAAAGACACGTTCACTTTTTTGCAAATAATAAATGGGAATCTAATAAATAAATATAAACTTAATAAATAATAAATTTTCTATAAATAGTAAATTTGTATGTCGAATTACACACACAGAATACATCCGATTAAATTATTCATTTATGTTAGATATAAGTGTTGGTTTTAATACGATCTTGTATGTTCTGTGCAGAAAAGTGTAACTAAAAATTCAATCATTTTCAAGACACATTCACTTTTTTACAAATAATAAATAGAAATTTAGTAAATGATCGCGCGGTCGCGCAGTAGTCTTGTAAATTGTACTATTAGTACGCTATATTATTGAACACACACACACACACACAAAAATGTGTTCTGTGTGTATCGTAGCGTGTACATCAGACTGACGTGGGCGCATTATCTCCTCCCTTCAAAACCATGTACTACAGTCTCCTGATGCGTGCAACCGCGGGAGAAGCGAGACGCTGTGGTGCAAATTCCATACGGATCGTATTCGATAAATTTGACATTGGTTGAAGCAAATTCTGTTCCGATTCCAGCGATCCGCCTCGCGGAGCCCGCTCGGTAAAGAGGCTATTGAAAGTGCAACGACGGCCTGGCGTCTCTTTTCTTTGTAGCCGAGCCTTCGCCGCGTGTGCGCGACTCGAGTACACGAATCGAATCGGCGACCTGTTCATCGAGCGGAGAAAACGGGCTCGAGTCCGCCTCGTTCGCGTATTGTATCGTATTGTTCTACCGGGATATACGTCCTGGACGTTTCGCCCCATCCTCGTCGTACCGACAAGCCCCGCCGAGAGCCACCTCGGCTACGATCCTCGACGTCCACCGCGCCATTTCCGGTGAGATTGTCGAAAGGACCGGGATAAAGTTATATCGTATTTCCGACTTCCTACGGTCCAGCAATACTCGAACTTTCGGTAATTGACGGACCGTGGAGAACATATCGACTACTTACTCGTTCGCAAAATTACTCGGACTCGATGTTATTGCGCGTTACGGTCCGAGCGGCGGCTGTCAGTGAAAATCGCCGCGATATCCGCCCGGCTACGGCATGCGGGCTGTTTGGATTTCCTTTTCTATTCAAGTTTATTTCCGCGAGGTCCCCTTTCGTCTCGAAAAAAAGATTTCCAAGAGTATTTCGAGGGGAGAAAGATTTTTGAGAATTCGACATCCGTTTACTTAAATTTTATACAACATCTACCTTATTCTGTATGTATGTATGCAGCAAGCAGTCTACATTCAATCATATCTGTCGAATATGCTTGTATAATAATTGCCAAAGTACATCAATACATGAGATCTTTCACTTCGTTACATGTGTTTGAAACTTGTACGTGGTGATATCAGAAATGTTATCTGAAAATCTGAGAGAACTTTTGGTGAGTTTATTGCTGCATCAGTACTTCAAAAAATTATAATCATAGTGTGATGTAAATTTCAAATTCAACACTGACATATTTGTCTCCATAAGTAATGAGTGCATTGTGAAGTTGTGCCATTAATCGACTGTGGCATGTTGCGACAGTCATGCGAGTTTATGGACGATCGATGCTTATGCGCGAGCTGTTCGACGAAAGGCGAAGCCCTCATTGCGCATCAATGTTACGTTAGCGGCGAATCGCGACGAAACAGCGCCCGAGTTGCCTGGGGGCGCCCTTTGCCAGGCTCGGACAGCTACGGTTGCCACGGTTTATCATCGGGAGGATAGACGAACGTCATATAGTCGGATTATCCGGATCCCAGGCGGTACCGGGATCGATTCTCGTCGCTGTCTCGGAAAAGTTGCCGCTGATCCACTTTCGGAAATCGCGCAAGCGATCGCGACGGTTTCGCGGATTGCCGACCCCGTTTTACAAATGCGCTTTGCACAAATATCGAACTGTGTCAGCCGCAAAACTACCACGGACCTTACAACCGCTCTTGCAAAGAAATCGACCGATAACATTTAATATTATTCATTCCCTAAGCCAAGTTTCTCTTTCTCTCTTTTCGGCGGTATTTGTAGAAATTCACAAAAAGGAATTGGAAATCCGGAGGAAAGTCTAACACGTGTGTCACATTGTCGAGCAATTTTATCCTCCCCCTAATGTTTTAATTAATCTAGTACAACATCCAGTGACGATTTTCATTAGCCTATTACAGCTGATTGTTTACCACTAAAATTTTTAATGTATCTTTCTTTGTTTACTAATACGCGTAGAATAATATATCTTGCAGTTAGGTAAATGTTACTTGTCTCAAATATTTCGCAAGCTTACATCTAGTATAAATCTAGCATATCTACCATATTAACTAAATCTGTTACCATAAGTTCATCATAAGCATCAAATTTATCCAAGATACATTCAAATTTATAACGGTGCGTTTCATATCTTTAACTGACGTTGAGTAAAACTGAAAAGGAGAAGTAAAGCTATTCTTTCCCTTGCGTTTTAAAAAAAAAACTGTAATCCTAGATTACAGTTACTAGATTACTAGATAGAATCAGGTCGTTAATTCTACACGGAAAAAAAAAAGATTTGGTTGAATTAGCCAAATACCTGGTCGAATATGAACGATCCAGAAATTCCGATTGAAGTAACCCGAATTCTGTTTGAGTTAACAAGATTTTTGGTTACTAACCAAACATGTCTGGTTATTTAACCTTTTACTCTCTGGTTAAATAATCAGACATGTTTGGTTAGTCTACCAAAAATCTTGTTAACTTAAACAGAATTCAGGTTACTTCAATCGGAATTTCTGGATCGTTCATATTCGACCAGATATTTGGTTAATTCAACTAAATCTTTTCTTTCCGTGTAGTGTTAAAGAAAGAAGAGAAATGAATTGTAAGTGCCACACGGACGAAATGTTCATCGGGAATCGTGGCGCTTTTGGCAGCTGGGCGGGCGCTTTGTATCGCGGCAGAATTTCGCAATCGCCAATGTGTCAGAACTAAATCACAATAGCATCTAACTTATGCTTTCGTGGGCCGACATGCATACTGCATTCCATCCGCGCACATCGGCGACCAATTGTGTCGGATGTCTCTTTCGAAGGCGCGGCTGTCTGATGGCTCGATTAAAACTTCCTTCGACCTACTTCCCGCCCGTACGTAGAAATCTCAAAGTTCATCCGGTACGTGCCTGCGCTCTCTCGTGGTTGGGAGGTCACCGAAAGAATGCTTCGATATACCCTCGCCTGGTCAACCTTACGTTCTTGCTCCCACATATCAGCGTGACGATGCAAGTTGAATTCACGCCGCGGCACAATCGAGTCCGGACTCATTTACAGCCGTTCCTCGCACGTCGCTTGTACCTTTTGAGTGATTACATTGCAATGACAAATCGCGCATGGCTTACGTGGGAATTGTCCGACTAGAAACTCATAGTTTTATAAAAGCATGACCCAATTCACAAAATTATGATTTTTGAGTTTTTAGTTTTTTTTTTTTGTTACCAATGGATAGCTCATATGTCTTTCTATGTAAAAAGGATTCAAGTCTTGTGGGCCTGAAATTGATTAAAAATTAGTTTTTATTTTCTATTAGTTGCATCATTTTTTATTAGGTCTTTTTTATCCATTTTCTTGAATGTTAAGCTTGTTAGTGAATAGACAGATAGGGACAGTGAATAAATAGGAGATTTGGGAATAAGTTTAATAATATTATTGAATCGAAATGTTATTATTTATTGGCCGGAGTTTTTGTCAAGCGTTACTGTAAATAAAAATGACAGTGCGCAGAACGTTATTGTTGGATTATACTTTCACACTTTTAATATCCATGATAGATGTTAAAAAACATTGATTAGAGGAGAAAGACACACACACACACACACACACACACACACACACACACACACACACACACACACACACACACATATACACAGATCACACGTAAGATTACGCGACTATGAACGGTCGCAAATTATCCTCACGCTAGATTGGATCACAACAAACCGCACCGCTTTCCGTGCGACAAAAACCACGCCGAGGGGCAAAAAACGCATCGATATACGTCCAATCGACTCTCTTCTTCTCCTTTATCACGATGACAATGCAGATAGCGTGGAATTCATGGCATGGAATTACGGCACGGATAGTAGGGCCACCACATTTGAACGTGATCGTGTACGTACACGTGAGCGATAGTGATGGGCTCGATCCAATTATCGATTCGCAATTTTCGATCGTTTCAAGCACAAATGTCCCGCATAGTATAGATGAACATCAAAATAGCTATTGTGTGCTTCAAATCGATCAGATTCTCCGTTTACAATGCAGCTATTCAAACCTCTACCCCCTGCACATCAGTTCCATTTGAGTTTACATCTCTGATAAACAATTGCGGGAAATCGAGTATGCGTATGGTAAAATTTCTTTTGCGACTTTATTCTTTACGATCGGGACATAAACGCGCATAAACAATCGTATCTAATAAAATAATACAGTACGTCCAATACTAAGCTCTTTACGGCTCTGTTTTACAAATTTCAGTGGCGATTGCAAATCGGTTGGTGGGTAGTATTTTTTTATTACTTATAATGGAATTGTGTGTAAGACTTCTACGTCCCAACAAATTGAAATGTGTAATATTTTTTTTAAGATTTAAGTATTGAAAAGAAAAGCTCACAGTGTTATATTCTTAAATTCTTTTTCAGAAAACTTACAAATTTGTATGTAAATTCACGACTTTATCGTGTCTCTCTTTATATTTGCGGTGAGATGAAAATATTTTAATATTTGCGATATTTTCTATACATAATTCTATTTTACAGACTTGAAATTTTTATCTTTTATACACTTTTATTAACACTTTTACAGAGTATAAATAAATGAAGATAAAAACGATAATGTACCAGATTAAGCCCAAAACATGTGTATTATGTGAGGGTTAAGATAATCGGGATTATTGGGTCGAGTCTAACGTGAAGGGTGGATTATCGTGCTTGCCGCAAATTTTTCATCTCATTTGAGAAGCTCAAGCGCGTTCATAGCTGCAGCAAGTCGCGCACTGCACGTTCCGATGTCTCTTTTGGATTAGAATTATATTCGCGAGTTTCAATCCAGTTAGTGGCTTCCAGAGGCGAATAGTATCGTCAAGTTTACTCCGGTCGCGTTTATTAGCCGCGAAATTCACAAGGCGAGCGGCTCATTCTCGCGCCCTTCCCGTGACTGTTCGAGCACGACATAACCCGGGCTGCTCGAGGCGTTCAACGAATACTAAGCCATGCTCAGAAACTATACCTCTTCATGAGATTAGGAGTGCAGCTAGCCACATAGTCGATTCTGCAGACGCTATAGCGGCGCGACTGCTAAGATGCTGTGCGCCAGCAACGGCGCCAAGCGTCGTTCGTAACGAGCTATTATCGCGTGTGTACGAAACACTTTTCTATTATCTTCGCATTATCTCCTTGCACAGATATGTCGCGTCTTCCATTACGATTACGAAAGGACCAACCTCTTGGAATTCCTCTCGCGAAATTACTGTATTTGAATTTGCAGTTTCGAGCGAGCGCTTTCAGCTCTGTATTTAAGGATGTATCGACCGTACACTGAGAGAAAAATGTATGATATTTGGAACTATAATGGCATAGTAAAAAGATTATAGTTAGGAATATAATTTTTATAGTAAATGTTATGTATATAATATTTGTAATATTTACAATATAAGCATAATATAATTGACTCGTGTAAAATTTTTACCAAAAATTATAATTATTTGAAATAAAAAATATAGTAAGGCAGCAAATATTGAATGGTAAGAGAAATTAACTATTTTATATAGTCAATACAATTGGAATATTTGGCAAATATAGGTACATGTAACTATATTCCCAAAAGATGATTCACCGTATACATAGAGTAATAAGATGGTGACTATAAATCTGTGTTCATTCTACTATATTTTCATGTTTAGATGAACTATAAATATATGTTTGAGGCCAAAACGAACTATAAAATATAGTGAGATTATAGTTATTCCAACTATTTTTTTCTCTCAGTGTATAGTCACCGCAAAAAGTAACTAGAAAGACTGATATTTCTATTTTCCGCAAAAACGTATATACAGTATATACGATATTACAGAATATTACAAATACTGCAGATAAGGGCAGGCCGGGTCTATAGATGGTACATTGCCTTTTTTTGTATTTAACTTTGAGAGGAACAATAGATGCAAAATCGCGTCCTTCTAGAACGCCTTTAAGTGTGCACGCTTTTAAGATATCAGGCATTCGCCACGCGACAGCGACATTCGAGGAAATAATCCCTTAATTATAGCGCACGCGAATTACGAGCGAACGAATTGGTACACGGATTAATCCGCACAATCCGCCCTGCCACATAAGCTTAATTTTGATATTCAGTTAGATCATAAACAGCGACGTGAACGTAATATCTGCGCGAGCGGCTATGTACACAAATACGTATACACCAGCGACCAGGTACAATCTTCGGCACTGAGGGCTTGTTGAAAGGAGGATCGATCCGGCATTTCGCTCACGGACTAAATAACCACGCTTCATTAGCTTCGCTTCTCATCGACGGATTGGATTAGGGTACGTTAAACGGACATGTCGCCGCTGGAAGAAAGACAGGCAAGCGGCCAGGCAAGCATCACGATCCGTTAAGCAAAGCACTTCCAACTGCGAGTGGAAGCCAGATACAATGCGGCCGATGCTGCAGGAGCTTTATGAACAATTGGACTCGTATTTCCGACAGAGAGTACATCACCGCGAACATTTCCGTGGCGAAAACAACGGGAGGGG
>NW_022639489.1:986334-1017245 GCF_010583005.1 Odontomachus brunneus | reverse complement strand
GGGGGGGGGGGGGGGGAGGTGGGCGAGTGCACACAGGAAATGTGAAAGCCACGGCTGGTCGAGCAACGATATTTTACGAGACGATATATTATTAGCGAAAGAACGTGGCGGAGATTAGTCCTTGGATTAATAGCGGGATTAGGAAATATCATTTTCCTATCGGACCTCCCCCCAACTCCTCACGATTCCTGGTATATATTCAGGTTTATAAAGAGATTTTGAGAGGTTCTTGACAATGTTTCAGCGTTAGCGTTAAGGGTTTTTTTTGAATCTAGATATCGTGGCACACGTCTCGACGAATACGGAAGAACTTTATTTGAAAAAAGTACGAAACATCTTTCTAGCTGGTTTACTAAAATGTGTTATGGTTGGAAAGTGTCAATCTTCTTCAACTTTAAATAAAACCTGACATTTTAACTTATAATTTTTGTCATAAATCTAGTTATTTACACTGTTTTTTCTTCTTTCGCTTTTTTGTTTAGCAACTAACCGATGGAGAAAAATACGAATGATCTGTCAATATTGACAAACACTATTACATTCACTGTAAAATTGTGTATCGGTTTTGCTGGAAGTCTCCCCTCTAGAATAAATTTCAGCTCTCTTTTTCCCTCTCTCCCTTTCTCTCACTCTCTAAAATATTGACGGCCGCCGACCGAGTCATAAACTGGCATCAGTATATCAATACTTGGAAACAAGAGTAAAGTCATATTTTGTGTGTGATTCAGAGAAGCGCGAGGCAAAGAAAAAGTTATACGCGAATGTGGATGCAGAGCATTGATTTATCTTGTTCTTTGAGTATTAACCTTAACCTGGCACAATGGGGCACATTTTCGAAAGTATATTTATTACCTTCTATAGATTTTTGTTAGCACTTTTACGCGGAATAAGCGAGGACGGAAACGACCTCAGCGTACCAGATCGACGTGCTCAAAAAATACGTGAGAGTTAATAAGGAATAACGTCATTTTCGTGATATCTCGACTGCTCGCGCGCTCGTATAGTAGTCACAGCCAGTCATGGCCAGACAAGTAATTTCCCATCAGATACGTAAAGACAAGATAAATGTGAGATTTGCCGACTTTCGTCGTGAATTAGGGAGTTTCACTCTACAAGACGGTGTCTCCTCTGTGTTTATAAGAAAATTAATATAGAGGCCTCTTTTAATTTGGGGTCTTTTGTAGAGAATTACAGCCGCATAATGATTCCCTCGGTCGCCGGTCTCTGAAAGCGAAACGACGGACAGCATCGCGCGCACATTCGGAGGCCAAAACCGCCGCGGCGCATGCATATATGTACGAGCATTGTTACAATCCCTGGTAGATCCTGCTTGGAATCGAGAATTTCTTGCGGTCTTCGAAGGTCCGTCGAGCGTAGGCTCTCTATTCGAGAATGGACCGCGCGTAATACGGGGTAAAAATCGGCCGTATAAATCGCGTAAAGCTTTCCTTCGTTTTTCCCCGTGGCCTGCTTCCTCTCTCCCTTCCTCCCTCCTTCTCTCTCTCTCTCTCTCTCTCTCTCTCTCTCACACTCTCTCGCTCTTTCATTCTTTTATTCTCTCATTCACTCCTCTCTCTTTTTCTCTTTCTCTCACTCTCTCACTCACTTCTCTCTCTCTCTCTCTCTCTCTCTCTCTCTCTCCCTCTCTCTCTCTCTCTCTGGTGTATCAAATATCTTCTGCCGGTATTTTAATCAGTGCTTACCGTGCGTTTAATTGCTTCCATAAAACTTCCTTCCCTTCTTTTCTTTTTGCACGCGGCCGGAGATAAGACGGATAAAGGAAAACCTCGGGAAGACATAAAACCGCTTCCCCGCGGGCGTGTATATTCCGCTACATGCATTTTAATTATCCCGATTCGAAGCTCTCGAGCGCCTTTGACAAACCGCCGAATTCTTGGTGCATTTTTTCCGAGACCGCCTCGCGCTCTTCCGCCGGCTTGCGCGAGCCAAGCGAGGAAAAAACCGGACGGTATAACGCCAGAGTTCTCGGTTCCATCTATTTTATTTTACGGTCTTCCCGGGAAAACTTATCAACGTGGATGATGGGAGCGAAGTGAAAAATCGCGGGTCAAAAAGAGAAATTGGAGGGTATTCCTTCTAACCGCATACTGTCTCTTCCGGCCAACCTCTTTTCACGTAAACCGTCCGTACAAATAAATAACCGTTGCTGATTTGATCTTTCCCTTTTCTTATGGGAAGTTATCAAGGGAAGAAAGTCAAGCACGAGACATAATGAGGATTTCGTCTTGTTCTTCAAGATTAATTCTTTTACAAATCTTCAACGAAAGCTTTTGATATTTAGTTGCAGCGCACAACTTTTGGTTTGCATTCATACTTTTGAGATCGCTCTCGGTGTTGAACCGAAAAGATCGTACATGTACACGGAGGAAACACTGAGGATATCACTTACCTAAATATATGGTTGCCACGAAATATTAACTTTATTTTTCGCCCATGTGTATAAGATGGCTGCAGTACACATAGTACTCTGAAAGTGGTACATTAATCTCTTTTACTGCCTATCCGTTTGAGTAGTACTCTCAGCGCTGCATGGTGTAACCAAACTCTACGGATCTCTCAACCATGGTATTCGTTCTGCACAACAGAGAGACAGCAATATTTCTTTAGTTGAAGCAACTATGTATATACGAGACAATATATCAACTGAATATTATACATTATAAGAACTATGACCGTGAGAACTGTATAGATAAACATGTGGTAACAACTTTTAATACCATATCTACTTCACATGAAATCACATAAATTTTCTCTCTAACCGTAGAATATGTGGATATAGCAACCATAGTAGTTTCCTCCGTGTACACTCGTGGTCACATAAGTTGTACGTCATTTTTTATGTATTAGAATGCGTCGTTTTGTCGAGTCAGAAAAGTCTCCCATTGGACAAGATGTTCTGGAATTCACACCAAAAATAGCGAATAACCTATCTGAGCTACGAGTGTACGTATCTCCCTTTTGGTATTTCAACCATCCACACGTTCAATCATCGTACAATAGTCATGGCCACACAGTCATGGTAAGATATTTAACTTCCTATCCTACCGCGTAAGATAAATGTAAGAGTTGAAAATGTTGATAAATGTAAGAGTTAACTTCTGAAATTTCTGAAAAAGAGCGCAGCGCCTTAAGAGGACGAATAACAATAACCAATTAAAATTTCAACTGCGCTATAACGTGCGGTAATTAATAATGGAAATAATTATTAACGGAATTACGAAAATCAAATGAAGTTTGAGCGAAGTTGTTAGAGAAATAATTAAAAATTTCGCCAATTTACAAACATCGCAATTACGATATAGAGTACATCTTATACGGCCATTAGTTCGGCAATTTGCAGAAAACTACAATTTCATGGAGATGCGTGTAACAATGTAACTAAAAATTACGCTAATTTATTTTTGACCACAATCATCACAATTATGATATAGAGTGCATTTTATACAAAATTGTAATTATTATATTAAAATTTGCAATTATTATAATAATTATTGTAATAGTTATTATAACAAAATGATGAATATTAAGCCGTGGAGAGATGTAACGATGCAATTAAAAATTGTGCTAATTTTATTCCTGATCGCAATCATCGCAATTACGATGTACATTTTATACAACTATTACAATTACAGTATTTATATTTAAGAACGACACTAAGTATTAGATTTCAGCAGCTAGAAAAAAGCCACGACTCCGCGGGGATGTGTGTAACAATACTCAAGAGAGAGAGAGAGAGAGGGAGAGAATGCAGCTAAACAATTTATAAACCCTCGAGTTACTTGCAAGCGCGCAGTAACTTGCAGCATAACAGTCACCGTGTATACGTATATACCGCGGCCAAATCCGATGCCTTCTCTCCGTTTCCTCAAGGTCACGCGAAAGCCACGATTCCGGGCAGTAAAAGGATCTTCCCGGGGACCCAACGATTCTCCTACATATATGTATGTCGTTATGGTAATTCCGATCCTCGACGACGCCCGCATGCGCGTCGAATTGTAGGCGGACGACGCTCGACGTCGACTGCCTGGAATCTCCAGGCGACCCTTTCTTGCTTGCCAAGTAACGGCGTATAACAATGAATCGCGTATAACTACTGCGACGCCATCGCCGCCGCCGCCGTCGCCACCGTGGTATAATATACAGAAGCGACAGGAAACTGCGCTGCACGGCGATCCTTTTGTCGCGCGAAATATGAAGTGCCTCCGCAAACGAGGAGAAGACGATCCCGCGAGTGAATGGATTAAAACTTACGCGCCTTCTTCCGGCGCGAATTTACGGCGCTCCCCGCCGAACGGCTGGGTTACCATTGGAACGTACGAGCTGAACAGACCGGGGCTAAAAGTCACACGTTGGGTTAGTTTGTCACGAAGCTTATATCTCACGTAATAAATGGAGGAGCATATTCTTCTCTATAGTATAGATTGCTCGTGTCATGTTGGTTGGGTGTACGAGATGGCTTATGACAGAGAAAAATTGTGTGTGGTATTTGTAAGCATTTTTTCAAAATTGGACGCGGCGATTAAATATTTCCTTGTTTCCATTTTCATTGATCCGTTGTTTTTGATATGTCTGGCTGCAATCTCTCTTTAGTTGTAAGAAATGTTTTAAGTTTGACTAATTTTCAATAAAACATTAAAAATCTTAAGACAGAAATGGTATATTGAGGACGAATAAATAGGATCAAAATTTCGACTTGGAGCGGCTGCGCTTTTGCACATCACTCTGATGCAAATACCGACGAATAACCAATAATCGGATCACGTAGGAATTCCTCGCACTGCTCTCATCGCCATGATTTGTTCCGCCAGTCCCGCAGTCGAAGCGTTTCTGAAGTTGCGATTGTGTCCGGCGCGCGGAAAAAAAGGGAGGAACGAGACGATCGAACTCACTTTACCAGCTTCCACGCGAGAAAGTAAAGTAAAATGCCGCAGGTACATCGCCGGATCGATAGCGTATCGCGACGACCGCGCGAAAGGAACGAAGTTATAAACGAAGCCGGTGTGGTTCGAATAAAAATCAGCAAGGGCTGCTGGAACTTCCAAGGGTGGCGACTAGTGGCCTCCCTGCGACGGAGGAAGCAGGAAGCCGGGGATGAAAACTCGATCAGCGGTGTCGGGGTTGGCGCACGTCGAGATGGAAAAGGGTGGCTGGGTAAATGGGGGTGGGAGGGTGGAGGAAAAGAGAGAGAGAGAGAGAGAGAGAGGGAGAATAGAGGGACAGGGATGGGGTGGAGGGGCGCACGGGCGATGAGCTCGTGTTAGGCGGGGATGCGGCTGTCCACTACCGAGATTTCTTTCCTCACGATATACCACGAAGGACGTGGGAGGAAAGGGCTTGGGTTGATTTCAAATGATCCTGGATTTCTCGGGGGTGAATAAAAAGGGAAGCGAGAGTATCCAGAGAAAGTGAAATGAATTTCTCGGGCAACCTTTCTTTGTCTCCTCTCTCGCTGGTGATCCCTTTTTTTTACATCCGCGTCCATTTGGTTTGGCTTTCTTGCTCTACGTGGACCCTTGTTTTCATAGTGCTCCTCGGAGAATTTTGGACAGTACATGTCACTTGGGACAATGTAGTCCTGACCCGATACGAATGGGATAGCGTAGATCTTGTAGGTCACTATGACATGACGCTAAGACCCGTATTAATAGTTGTCACCTGGAACTTGGGTCATGTGGGGACACTCGGATGTTTATTTACACAGAGTTAGATCCAAGTTTTTCAGTCGGATTATAATGTGCTCGTGACACTTGTAGTCGCGATTTAACTGATAAACTGTCATCTAACTGTCTCTGAATTCTAATCTGACTATCTCACCTGAGGCAAGTTTCAAGTAACGACTTACAAGTAGATTAGCTGTATTACATGATAGCTAGTCTTTGGATCAGTCAGAAAGTATCGTTCAATCCTTAATATCTTCTTTGATGGTAAATCGGCCAACTTCAACGTCACTGTGACATGCAAGTTTGATTTGCTGTTACAGTCAAAGTAGATCAGTTGTATTATTTGACAGTTGGACAATGAAAAAGTTCGGTTCAGTGTGTCTTCTTCGACAGTAAACCGATCAACTTCAACAAGATGTGGATTTATTATAATTTGCAATTGTGATGAATGTAGATCAACTGTATTGTACGACAGTCGGTCTTACTGGATTGTATCGTTCCCATCAGCTATAAACGAAATCGTTCGTGTCTTGCGCACCCGCGAGCCAATTACTAAACGCGAGCCCTAACTACCGTTAAGCGTCGAGCATCTCTAACAAACTTTTTCGCTGGAAAAATTCGCCGATAGATGCGGGCGCAGCTTCGCTCGCTGCGGCACGGGCATACGTAACGCGTGCGAGTTGCCTTGGCGAGCGAAGCGTGAGTTAGATTTCAAAGGCAACTCGTTTGGAACTTCGACGCCGAGCAAACGAGCCTTGGGAGAAGTACTTTTACATCGAATATCCGGCGCGTAGTACGTTATACGCGATAAACTCTTCTACCGTGGCCGGCGACGTGAAAGGTCGCTGCCCTACTGCCGCACGTCGGACACGCCTCAGAAGCACGCGCTTTCGACAACTTGAGGAAAAGCTGGAAAATGTAGCTCGCAGGAATGCACCGTCCGCACGTGTCATATGTGGACAATGACGATAAATCGAGGTATCCGCCAGTGCACTTCGTAGTAAATAAAGGAGCGGACAGGTCGAGTTTTACGGACATGGCTGGACATCGTGTGACGTCTTCAAAGGACACCAAAACGACAGCCGTCCGGATCATCCGAAAACGCGTGGAGTCTGAATGCCGAGACATAAAATGGGACTGGACAAAAATATCGAAGGGTTTATGGAGCTTGCCGCTGTTGTCGATTCTGATATATCGCGGCGCGATGAATGTCTCAGCTCGATTACGCAGAGTGACGATAACGTATAAACATTCGTGTAAAGTAGATTAAACTAAACAAGAAATTCCTCTACCATTTTGCAAGCAATCACGTAAAATTCTGAGTTATTAATTAATTAAGATTGACGAACGAAAATTGGTGATGGCGCGGGATACTGAGAAAAAAATTTGGTAATAACTGTCAAGCCTGATAAAGCCCGATCTACAATAGATGGAGTAAAGAGTAGGAGTAAGACGAAATGGAAATAATTTATTTCGCTTACTCCCTTACTCCAATAAAAGTTTGCCCGTCTACATTACATGGAGTAAGCCTGAATTAAGTAGTAAGAGCTGGAGTAAGGAGCTGGAGTAAGGGAGTAAGCGAAATAAATTATTTCCATTTCGTCTTACTCCTACTCCTTATTCCATCTATGGTAGATCGGACCTATTATTTAACAGATACTTCGATGAAATAGTTTCAAAACTAAACGGTGTCGATGAATATATAGTTATTACAATATAATTTAATAAATATTAATAAGTAATCTTAGCAAGGCTTGATATCTGTTACTAAGACTTGTAACTATTACCAATTTATGTGGCGTATAACACGAAACAGTTTGTTAAATAAAACCATAATATTTTAGTAATATTTTTCACATTATGTGATGAATATATGAAATAATCATGTACTTTGGTAATAGTAATATGGAATAACTAAGACCCGCTTGGCAAGCATAAATAATTATGAAGAACTGTACAACATGACGTATTAACAATAACGGGGGATTGAAGGGTGAATTTTCGTGGAGGAGAGAAGAGAGTTTCTTGTGGACGTTGTGCGTGTTTCCGTTATAGCGCAGTAGCTAGTTATATACAGACAGAACTCTGGGAACTTGCAGATTTGCTTAAGCGGGATAAAAGCGCACTGACACCGCTGAAAGTTATGAAATCTATCCTGGGACTATCGTTTGCACGTGAGCGTATTATAATTAAAGCGGATTAGCTAACGGCATTGTTATCATCAAGACGAGAAATCTGTCGGTTTCGCGAACTCTTCCGGCTCAGAATATTCTTTGTTCGCAATGTCCTCATTTGCCGACATCCCGGGCATGCTTTCGAAGTCGACCAAGCGCGTTAATTAATCCATCGAGCTAACTTTGCGACAGTGTATTACAGAGTTTGTTCGAAAAAAAGTTATTGCAGGATGAAGAGATCGATTATATGTGTGTGTGTATGTGGAATAGGCAGATATGGAATATTTATAGAGTATTATATGGAATTATTTTTTTCTCTTTCTCTCTTTTTCTCTCATATTTCTTCTGTGAAACACTGCACTTTGATTGCTGATAATTGCTGGAAATTGTTGCGTTTGTTGTAAAAGTCGTCCTATGTCTAAACGTCAGACAAGGAACACATGAATTCCACGAGGATTCACGTCGTGAATGAATAACCGCGTTCGATGCGAGCGAATGAACAACTAGGCTGGGAGCCTAAAAAACATAAACACAGGAGAAAAACAAAAATAACTTTGTTTTTCGTGTCTCGAGCTAAACGATATGACCGGCTTAGTTCATTCGCTCTCATCGAACGCGGTTATTCATTCACGACGTAATATCACACGTACTCAGTCAAAACTCGCGCATACCCGCGCTTCACGATAACGCTTCTCGATCTTTGTATTTTAAAAACGAGTCGTGCTCTCTCGCATCTTACTCTTTGTCTTTTCCCTTTCTTTTTCCAACTACAATTTCAAATTTCTTTTTTAAAAATGTTAACCGATAAAGAAAAGATAATGCTGTTTCTTTATCAAAAATTTGGAGACCATATTAGATCATACGAAGAAGTAACTGATCTACACATTCAATGCTACATATCCTGATCGCAATTTTATTTCTAAATCCATCGTTCAGAAGACAGTGATACGTTTTTACGAAACAGAAACAGTTAAAGACCAAAATCCTTTCAAGCCTCATAACTCTAAATATGCTTAATAAAAAAACACTTTATTATAGGTTTTTGGAAAGCCCTTGAAATAAGCTACAAGAATATATAATAAAAAGTGGGAGGTCCAATTTAAAAAATTCAATTTGACCTTCGTATGACCTTCGTCCTTCACCCAAAGTCAAATTTTTAGCCATCATTAGGTACATTTTATTAAGTCCTACAACTTTGCTACTTGTATATTTTTCGCTATAGTTGATCCTTTTCGAGATATTTGACCGTTTCCGGACTTTTTGCCAACCCTGTATACAGGATGATTCAAAAATACTTTTACTTGGGGGGCGGGTTTCTCACCAAAGCAAGAAAAAACTCAAAATAAACTTTATGATCTTTAATTCTTAGTTTTTCAGTTATTAATGAAAGAACATAATTTGGCTAAAATGTGCTGGAACTCCATCATGCGTAAACCACATGCTTCTTCTTAATTGCAAGAGCATATACATACTGTTTCAGCGATATGTTGCCAAGGAGACTTGTTTACATTTGTCATTTGTGTATATTCGTGGTTAATCTGTTTCTTGTGTCGCAGTCAGTTTACATTGAAACCATGGTAGGATATCCATTTCGTGAGTAGGCAGATATTTATTATGAGTTGATGACAGTTTCACTTGCTTATAAGTTGAAAATGTCTAACAGATGTAATTATGTTCTTTATCTTTATTATGTTCTATATCTATATAAATATATAAACGATTTTTAACTTTTAAGACTTTAAGAAAAGGAGTTTCTCAGTTGTAACTTGTTCAGTATGTTATCTGTACAATTCTTAGATCTCTTATTTTTTTATCCTCGATTTTCTCGCTTTTTGTTTTTTCTTAGTGCTCAAGATGCAATGATACTTTTTGGATAATTTCCTTAATTAAGCCGTTTATAGGTAACGTGTCTCCTTTTAATGTTTCTACGCTATTAGAAAGTTGTGACAATGTTGATTTGAAACTAACTACTCCACAATCGCTCCGATTGCCCGAATTTCCGGATAACGCGAGTCTAAGGGCGCATTCACACTTTGACAGAAAAGCAGAAAGCAGCAGAGCAGAAGCCAATCGGAACTCGTGCTGGTTATGGTCAGGTGGTAGTCGATTAGTTTCTGCTTTTCGACCAGTGGGAGTTCTGATTGGTTTCTACCTTTCTGTTTTCTGCTTTTCTGCCAAGGTGTGAACGCACCCAAATTTGTCGACTCGTGAGCGCAGTCTTGTGTGTGTGTGTGTGTGTGCGGCTCCTTCCTCAATTTTATCCTTCTCGCGTTTTAATTTCGTATAAATTTGCGTAAATGTTGTTGTTATCATGCAAAGGAGAGCGCACACGGCGGCGGAACTTAAAAATTCGGAGCGTCGCGTTCGCGGCGATTAAACTATGCCGCTTTGCATAACGTCGCGTATCAAAGAATTAACGAAAGTTTCTACACATCGAAATATCCGGAACGGAAGTACGCGAAGCCCTTTCCCTTCCGCTTCCTCTCGCCCGCACGCCCACGTCACGAATTAATTTGCTAATTATAGCGACTGAGAAGAGTTGCAAATCGTTGCATAGTTAACGCAATCTTCTAGAATCGATGTGATTTCCTGAATTATGCAAGCGGCTAGCAACACGAGTAATCCGTTATCACGATCGCACTCTCCGGATTCGATAGCGCGTTAAGTGTTAAAGTGCCTGAGTTACTACCAAATTACATGCATCAAAGAGCCTTCGGACTAAGCTGTGTGTGTTTGGAGCTTCGCTTAAATTTTAAACGTCAAGCGAAGTTGCCCTAAGTCAGGTTTACCGGACTTAGCCCGGGAATTTAGACCCTAATAATTAACGCCGCTCTGAGGATCTCTCGGCTGATGTGCCTGGCCATATCACGGTCGCATGGAAAGATGACTGCTACAATTAATATGGACATTTATGGCGTGAGGATCGCGGGAGAGCGTCCGTTCGAGGGAGCGAATATAAACCAATGGTCCGCAATGATCCTGGAAGCGACAGCAAGAGAGACCATTTCGGCAGCACATTCCCTCAAATGTTAATGAGGGTAAACGGGGGGAGGGAGGGTTGGCAGAATTACGTGAAATATCAAATATAATAACTGATAAATTAAATTAATTAAAAAATATCGGCGTTAATTAAAATCAACGATCTCCAAATAATTCCGGGAGATATTGAAACTGTTCGCGCAATCTTTTTCAACTACGTAACCTGCCCCGCTCGATATTTTTAACTTCAGACTGGTATGATAATAATTGGTTAATTAATTATCGCTCCGGTAATATTTTACATTTCAAAAATTGACCGCGCTCCTCCACTCTAATTAAAATCTTCGATGCTTTACAATTTCCGTCGAAGTAAATATGCAGTTTGAACGATAGCTCCTATTTGTGTCCGCGGGGTGAATGTATGTTTTAATTAAATTAATTTATTGTGTCCATGATATTATTAATTTGTTACACATTTCATATATATTATATTTTGGCTGAAGTCAACAAAATTTGTCGCCGAGATGTCAGCGTTGCTCGTGCATTTTCACAAATTCACATCGCGACGTCACGTCAAGGAGAGCTTCTGGTTAAGATAGCCGAAAAATAAAATGACGATGCCTCGAGGTTACAAGTCATCTCTCGTTCTCTCTCTCTCTCTTATTTTATTTTAACGTACCGGGAAAAATATTAATTTTTCTTTGAAAAATTAATATTATAACTTTTTTAAAAGACTCGGGTTCATCCTCCGACAAGTATTTTTGAATTTTTTTAATGGACAGATAATTTTCTTAACGAGCAGAATTTTCTTAACGGACACTAAAATACACGAATACTCTCACTTAGAAATTAAATATTGGCTTAAACAGGACGGTACCGTAATGCACTCATTGACCGCAAAAATGCACGACAGGAATTGCAAAAACGTTGCAACTTGTTTGGGGTCGGGAGTCACTCGAAATACGGAGATTAAAAATCTCGCAATCGAGATTTTCTCGCGCCGCACTTAATCTGGATCGCGCTAAAAGCATTAACGGCGCCAAAGCGTGAACGCTTCTTCCTCTTTCAATTTGCTTTTTCCCCTCACGATCGTTGTTTTTCCAAACGTAATTGCTATCGCGTCGCGCCAGGAGTTGCCACGTTGAGCGCGACTTTTTTCTTTTTTTTTTTTTTTAACACGATGTCACGCATCAACGATATGAAACGCTCGCTCGTTCTTCAATTATTTGGAGCACGCGGAATTTTTCGGGCTCGCATAGTTTTGTCGTTCAATCGGATATCTGACATTAAAAGCATTTATAGGTCGTTGGAGCCGCCGAACGGTCGATATCCGTTTTTTAAACCAGAGGAAAGTTTTTTCTCTTTTTTTAATCCGCAGCCTCTTCCGAACTCCCGACAAACATGCGAGCTCAATGGCGCCAGAGTGTTTTTGATAGAGATTTGTTTCGATTTAATGTATCGTACGCACCGCGCGAGTTGATATCGAAACAACGCGCATTTTAATAAGCATCTGTTTCAGATGTTTTAATTAGACTTGCTTCAGTCTCGATAAGTAAATATGAGGACATAAATATTAATGTATTGGCAAGGGTGGAACGGTGTGTGTGTGTATATGTGTATGTGCAAGTAGGCTATGTCCGTAATGAAGGAAGAGTGCGCTCCCGATCATTGCGCGTTAAGTATGGAGAGATGTGCTCTTCGGAATGCGCGAAATGGGACAGTTAATTCGATTTAATCGAGATCTATACCAGCACTGTGAATTCGCAGCAGCAACGGCCGCTGAGGTACTTCTGATTGAAGCATTGAACATGACGCATCCGCAACCGGGGGGAAAAAAACTCCGAAGTTAAATCAATACAACGGGAAAAATGATTTTAATTACAGTGGAGTATGAATTCGCGTATTTTTTTGCAACAATATTGGATTACCGATGTGTATGTTAATGGAATCATTCCTTCCACCTCGTTCCGCTTTATTACAACGAATCAAATTAAAATTTTCGATATGTTACGAGAATGCACATGCAGGGTGAGTCACCTAACATTAGATTCTAAAATATTCTAAAATATAAATGTTGCTTTTTATATCAAGAGAAAACCCGAGTCAAAATTTTGATTTTACATGGGAAAATATAATTTTGTTCTTTTAGCAAAATCGTCGTTGTTACTGCATATTCGTAGTAACATCAAAAAAATTTAGTTGACGTAACTAATTTTACAAATTATTCGTTATCAGAGCGGAAATAGTTTCGTTGCCAGAATAGAAAAAAATTTGTTGAGTGTATTTGTCTTAAGAATCACGTTAATTTTAATTACGTTATTATTGATACAAAATAATGTATCCTTAGCAAATTTATTTGCTATAGGAGTAAAACTGCAATTGCTTATATAAATAAAAAATCATGGTTCTTATAGCAAAATAATGTGTAGATTCAGCAAATTATATCCAGCAAATAGTGATTATTACCCTTAGCAAATCTTTTTGCTGTCCATATAATAACGAAAAGATTTTGTTAGACCGGCAGAAAATTTGCTGGACCAGCAAATTATTTTTCTCCGTGTATTTTCAGTCTCACTATTCCATTCAATCCTATTTTGATATTCTGAAGACTGACTGATCACGACCTATAACACAATCTAAAGAAAGAAAAGAGAAATTCGGACACTATCAGAGTCAGAGTAGCAGTAAATTGTATCGTTAGAATTAAACCTACTTTGCTAACTTAGCTTCTACTGCGTTATAGAATTCAAGGTTTAATATAGAGGCAAAATTTCGACTCAGGAAGTGTGTGAGGAACAAGTTGCGTGGTTAGAAGGAATAAATATTGGTGGTCGATCTCTCTTCAGCCGTACAATTTATTCTTTACACATTTATATTTATAAATGTATAGCAAGTAGGTAATGGTTAATAATTAAATAATAACTGGTTGATTAATTAAAAAAATGAGTAACTTTTAACTTAACATGGTTAATTTTAAATGAGTCAACGTTTAACTTAAATTAGTTATATTAATTTCAAAATGCCTTAACTTTAACTTATAAACTTTTCTTACATGAGTAATAAAATAATCAATATTAAAATTATTGCGAGCTGTAGAATAAAAAATATAAAACATAATGCCAGCAGAACTTTTTTCGCGTCTCTGCGCGTCAGTGTTTTTTTTTTTGTATGGAATTCTGAGCGCAAAACAGTCGATATTTTCTCTTACTGAACAACTATGAACTATAAACCACAGGTATATAAAAATATATGTATTTTGAATCTACTCGACAAGATCTTTCACTTCAGTTATTGTCTAATATAGGTTATAAGGAAACATTTTTTCTACTTTTGCTGGTGGGCAAAGTAAGACCCATATAGAAAAGTGAATATCTCTGCGTTTTTTTAATAAAAAAAATGAAAGAGGACAAGATAAGATGCGAATCAAAATCGCTCTGATTATGTAAGTAGTATTCATTGTTAGTTAAAAAAGAGGATATTAACCCAACCCAAATATTAACTCTGCTTGCAACACGCATGCATTATTCAGGCTGGAAGGGACAGAAGGGAGCGATGATTCCCGAAAGCATAAGTATTTCCGCCGGACGGGGATTTATGGCATTTTAGTCAGGACGTTCCGCGGCGTGTTGACAGGTACGGGGCGGAGCGCATGGGAAGAATTATATCGGAAAGCCAAGGATTTTTGACCTAATGCACGCTTCATCGCTTACGAACTGGCGAATCCTCCTCCTTTTCCGCGCGGGATAATGGTCTCTGGCAAATTCGGATTTACACGCGGCCGTTCACGAGCGATTGGAAGCGTTCCAGCGTGGGCGCGCGCTCGCAACGTTTTATACTCCCGACATTTTTGCCTTCTATTTTCCGCGGCGATCCACCTCGGTATTTTTACGGTCGCGACTTCGCACAGGGGATTACGTAAACAGCGCCCACACGACTTCCCGCGGAGCCGTTTCCGCGTGCGTAAAAGGAGGAGACGACGCGAGGCATGGAGTCTCGACCCGTCAAGCTCGCGCGATGTATCGAAGCCTCCCGCGCCATCGTGCGTTTCATGTCTGACTTCGGGCTTCCGCGCAAGAATGTCCGTTTTAAGTTGGGCTGCGATCTCCCGCTCTACACAAGAACTGTGAATTTACTGCTTTTGCTGAGACGGTTTACTGTACAACATGTGGATCGATCTTTTCCTGTCAATTGATGAGCAGATTTAGTACTTTGGCCTAGTAGATTAGGTGAGCTACAACCCTATGTTATCTTGTTTTTGGAACTTAACGTTCCAAAAACCGAGCCTTGTCGGGTTAAAAAAGGATTACGAACTGAATTCCTTAATATCTAAGAGTTGTTCCTTAATATCTTCCTTAATATCTAACAGCCCTAGATCTATTATCAGTTTATATATGCTAGGTATATGCTGTTTAGGATTTATGTCTGGATGTATGTCGGGGGTCTTTGGGAACGAATTATTGCCAGGTAAATAATGTTTGGGAATTTGAGGTATGTTTGAAGGGGAAGGTTCACGAAAGAGAAATCAAGTAGGACGTGTATCGCGGCACGCAACAGCACTCGTCGCGTGTCCTTAGGAAATCGAAATCGCTGACGGCGATCAGCGACAGTTTTCCAACACGTCCACGGCAAATGGCGGGAGGAGCGTTAGAGTCATGCTCAAAGCGGAACTCGGCAAATGACAAGGAGACGAGCGAGAAAGGAAACGCGTATCGCTCGGCAGCCGCGCAAGTGCTCTCTCATCAGTATGCAAAATGTAGGACTCGCTCGGGGTGCGCGCGTGGCTCCCTTGTGTCCTCCATTTGCCCGACCGGGAACCATACACCGACACCCCTGTTCAGCCGTTGAAACCACCCTGCCTGCCTGCTTGGCTACCGTCCCTCTCACGGAAGCAAACTCTTCGCGTCGCTTTACGCCTCTTTGTGCGCGAGTCGCATCGCAGATGCGACCTGGCATTATCGTACGCCGAGCACGCGTACGTCCCGCACGTCGTGCGTGTGCGCGTCTCGCCTCGGCGTCGCCGCCGCACCACGTAGCGTAATTATCCGCGCGTCGTCTCCTGCCTCCTGCCACCGTCGCGTGACTCTTTCCGTTTCTTTTGCCTCCTCCTAGTTCCTCTAGAGGGGACTCCGTTCCCCTCGCGAACGTCCCGCTTTTCGTCGTTTCGAAACTTCTTCGTGCTTCGCTACTTTCCGAGACTTTGTGCCAGACTTCTTATCTCGCTTCTTCGCAAATTTTCTGTCTCGATCTCTGCAATTTGTTTCTTGCTACCCCGCTCGACCCCGTAAGTTTTGCCCCCTCTCGCCGCCGTCGCCCTCTACTCCACGTTCTAATTGAATTACGAACATTTCAACGGCGCGCCGGCACGGCACAAACGGGCCGTGGTGCGGCGGCAGAAATTTAAATCGCACCCCGCTCAATTGGACTCATGCACGCGTGGAGAGATCCGTCCAACGACACGTAAACGAAGCGCACTCTCCATTGAGTGAAGTTGCCAGTTTGGGACAAAGTGAGATAGCTGTTCTAGTCCTGTACAGAGGATTGCATACATGCCTAATTATTCCCCAGCTATAATTTGATCGAGAGTTATTAAAAACTTCCGACCTAACATATTCGTTTCTGGATAGTCAAAGATCGTGAATGTCGGTCATTCAAAGAAACGGCAACGATAAGTCCTGTTACACGGCAACGTTAATCCGGTTTAGTAACAATTGTTTTGTGACTCTGTGCATACGCAGCCGATTTCGTGTCCGTTCCTTGCTTTGTTCGTTTGGCGCGAGACACTACCGTGTCTACCCTGAGAAAACGTCCAATTCACTAGCAATCGATTTATTTTCGGCATTTTTACGCGGATTATATCAAATATCAAGCACAGAAAATTGATTAATTATTTATGTATTATATTACTTATTATCTCTATTGTTTTTAAATTATTATGTATTTAAATATTTGATAAAGTTCATGCAAAGATGAACATTTTACATGTCATTAGGCCTGTTTGCGCTCTTTCTTTCTTTTGTGACTTTGTCATGCATCGCTTCTCCATGTTTGATAATTTTCGCTATCCACGCAAAGGACATGAAACGTGTGCGAAAACGCACACACATCCAAGTCGGATATCCTGTATCTTTCTTTTTGTTTTGATCCTGAAGTCCGGCGGAGGATCGCCGTCTCTCTCTCTCTCTCTCTTTCTCTCTCTCTGATGCCACGCCCAGACATCTTTGATGTTCTAATGAAGTTAGTTTGCTAAGAAACAACGTCGACCGCCAGAGATTCCTATCCCCTTCTCCCGTGCACGACCAAGATGAAGTTGCGTCGTTGCGTCGCACGCTATCCGTACTGCTACCAAAGCGACTGCTCTAGTATCTTCTTTCTTCCCCGGGACAAGTTGCTCTTTTCGGCCCACGCAAGAGAGAGAGAGAGAGAGAGAGAGAGAGAGAGAGAGAGAGAGAACCTCGGCGTTTCGCGTTTCGCTCGTATTCTCGGATTGCGAGAACGTGGAGATAGCGAGTTTCGTGTTCTTTGCGTAGTTCAGGGTAAACTCTTTCCATTGGCCAAAAAGATGCGGCGCGACAACCCTTTAAACACGAGCCGTTCTCTCATTGCTGCATGCTCAGCTTTCAGCTTAACCTTCCGCTGCTACATACTGTTGCGGCGCGATCGTCGCGGCTGCCTCTCGCGCGATTGCGCGTTTCAACGAATTTCTCTAAAAAAAGTTTGCTTTTATTCCGTTTCCTTGGCGGAATTTCATCCACTCGGGACGACTAACTAGTACTCCAACCGACCTTGCTCCGTGTTCAAGCGATGGGAAGTCCGTTCTTCATCTAGGCGCTCCCGGAGAGGTATTTCGCGTATTTCGATAGTGGTTCCCGTGTTGGTCCGTCTTTACGAGATTAGCACAGCTGGTGTTTCCACGGTCACACCTTGGATTCGACCGTGTGTTTCCGTGTGTCCTCGCTGTAGATACGACCAGTCGTAACTAATTAAATTAGCACGTAAGAGAGAGAGAGAGAGAGAGAAAAGGAGAGAAAGAGAGAGGAAGAGAGAGCGTAGCCCGATATACCGGGGACCCAGTTAGTCGGCCGTTCTTTTGTATCGCACAATAGGAAACGCGACAAAGCCAGCTGCGACGAATTTTCAGCCTTCGTCCATCCGGCCGGCTCTTCCTGCGGTTATATAAGAAGGCAAGCAAACTCTAAGGACGTCGAACGTCCGCGAAGAGAGGAGGTGTACGGATAATGGCGAAAAATAATTGGACCGCTCGGGTATAGGCACTTTCAAAAGTCCCGCGGGGGTGGGGTCGCGTGGGGCACAAAAGGAAAGAAAGAATCTCCTTGGCCTACATCCTAAAATTGGAGACTCTTCTACGGACAGGCGACTAGCGAGTGAGTTATGCGCGGAATTTACGTGCATTCCCTGAGAATTTCGTGGATTAACAGAATTAAAATTGATACGAACGTATTTATCTTTTCACCCTTACGGTGAGTAGGTATTTTCGGTTAACTTAATTATGACTAAGGGGTTATTTGTGTCCGACACATTTTTTCGTCAATATAAAAAATTTGACGGAATTCTGTTTATGTGGCTTCTTTCAGCCCTCAACTGATAGATCGCGAGATGATCAAACAAAAAGTTGTACATGACTTTTAGTGTCTTTTTCATTATTGTAACATCCAATATATGTATAATAAGTAACAAATATAATAACATAAATAAGGTAATTTCTCGTGTCCCTCAGACAAATACGCTTAATGGCACATCTGTGGAGAGAAAAGGAACACAATTCTTTATTTAATACATTTTTAGTATTCGAGTTTTGATCTCTCGACCGTACAAAAAACAATGTAGATGCGAATATACATATAGAGTAGTGAATAGCTCTTTAGAGGAGATCCAGATTCCATTAATTTCGCCGCGGCACTATAACGCGAGCTGCAAATAAAAGTTAGTATCGATAAAAAAAGAGTGTTCGAACGTCGATTGGTCGGTTATACGCACACGGCACATCGATCGCGCTTCCTGCAGACACGAGGAAGACAGAGCACCGAGTTTTTGTCCCACTCTGACCCAGTTCTCTTACATCTCCGAGTTGTCGGAGCGGGCGGACCGGAACATACCGGATTTTAATTTACGCGGAGTGTCAGAAGCACGTGGACAATCGAATGGCATTACGGCCATGGCTGGCGCAACGTGTAACGCAATAAAGCTAATCGATAAAAGCTGACCCGAGACCATTGTTGGCTGTCGATTAGTTTAGGTCAATCGAGATCAGAATCGTATGCTGAATCTATGATATCGCTCGCTCGAAGAGGTTGACGTTTAAAAATCGCTTCTCGAGCAATCGCAAAGAATACAAATGGAATGTGCACGGACTCGAGTATTTTATTATTAGATTGGTACGAAAGCTTTGTCACGTGATAATCAAAGAAAGTAGAAAACAAGATTATATACAATTTCGAAGAACTATCGATTTTTGCGATTGAAATGAAATGAACAACATCGGCTTTTTTTTCTTTTCTTTTTTCAAATTTAATTTCTCACGAGCACTTCTTATTCTCCTCTTAATACTCCGAACTTTCAATGAAAGCTTACTCAAATTAAACGGGTGAAGTTGACAGCAGCTTTATTTAGTCGATTTGTAAAGCCTGCGTCCCTTATGTCGTGCTCACAACATCGTCATATAAATCAACGAAATAGAGATACGAAGAAACACGGAAAGGATGATTAAGATTGACCTGAAACACACATATGTCATCTAAAATCTAACATCAACATTTGACAAGTAAACCTACCGTTCCGATTTTGATAAGCTTTTAACATGTTCTAGTCTAGGTCTAAATAAGAGACACATATTGTTTTATACGCACGCCAGCCGGTAAGAGAGTGAAATACCCTTTTGAAAAAAATCGGTTTTAGCATTTTTGAGCGAATATTATGAGTAAATTACACAAAAAAATTTCAAATAAAAGTTTTATGGATTTTAATGAGCTTTATAACAATGCACTCAAATTTTTCGAAAATATCATTTTTTTCAAAATCCCTTTTTTCCTCCTTAATTTTGTAAAATCTGAATGCATTGTTATGAAATCCATAAAATTTTTATTTGAAACTCTTTTCGTATTATTTATTTATTTATTTATCGTTCTGATAATATTCGCTCAGAAATATTAAAACCGATTTTTCAAGAGGATGTTTCACTTTCTTACCGGCCATAAGAGGACACGTATAAAACAATATGTGTCTCTTATTTAGACTTAGACTACAGCATGTTAAAAGCTTATCAAAATCGAAGTGTAACACTTGATTCTCAGGTAGGTTTATTTTTGAATGTAACTTTTGTAGTAATCAAAGAATTAAAAAAATCCACGTCTCACGTTGTGATACTCATGGAGATCTACCTGGCTGCGGACGTGCGAAAGAGAGATGTAAGGCTTACGAAGAGAGAACATTAAAATTGATGAGACCAACCGAAGCACACGCAACTGTGTACACTATCTTTCATGTCTTGATACTGTGGGAGGCAGAACTGTCTGCCCTGTCCCCGAGATTAATCTATATAATCGCGCACACAGCAACAGCAGCAGCAGTAGCAGTAGCAACAACAACAACCCGACGAAATGGATGATTTTATCTCCGTGCTCTGTGAGGGTCACAAATGAATTAAAAAAGTTACAGTTCAACGAAACTTGCTTTCTGCGGAGGACCGGCGTTCCCGACGGAACACCGTCATTCCACATGGGAGCAGGTTGCCGCCGCCGCCACCGTCGCCGCCGTCGCTGTCCTTGCGTAAAATTTTTCGCCGCGGAGTTCCCCGAGCCGAGTCTTTCGCCAGCAAACATTACCTCCGCCCGGTGACATTTTTTTTACTCGCGCGCGCGCGCGCGCGCAGATAGGAAAAATGCACGCCGTCCGTTTTTTAATCCGATTTCGTTTATCGGAAAAAGTAGAAACTCCGCTAGCCGACTACGCCGGCGTAAAAATTGTGCCGCCGAGCGGAAATGGCACACGGTCCGAGTGTCGAAGAGGATTACGCGGCAAGGCACGTACGGGTTACGTAAATTTTTCAACTTTCCGATCGCCGAAAGGCCGCGCCTAAGCATGCTGAAGTGGTAATAATTACTGGATTATCGAGCCGGGCGTGCTTTTCAACAAATTATTAGGCCATGGAAGCGGATAGCACGGCGAAATCGCTGCGCCGGAGAGTAGCTTGTCAGGGGTTACTCGTCGTTTGTTGTCTCGAATACCTTGGATCCTTGCTTGTAGAGATTGCAGACATTACGTTGTTTATTATACTTCTCTCGTTAAAAGCATGATCAGAATTGCCTCGAAACACACGTGTCATCTGAAATCTGATATCAACATCTGAGTGTAACTTTTGTAGTAAATTCCTAGGTAGCCGGAGAGTAGCTTGTCAGGGGTTACTCGTCGTTTGTTGTCTCGAATACCTTGGATCCTTGCTTGTAGAGATTGCAGACATTACGTTGTTTATTATACTTCTCTCGTTAAAAGCATGATCAGAATTGCCTCGAAACACACGTGTCATCTGAAATCTGATATCAACATCTGAGTGTAACTTTTGTAGTAAATTCCTAGGTAGCCGGAGAGTAGCTTGTCAGGGGTTACTCGTCGTTTGTTGTCTCGAATACCTTGGATCCTTGCTTGTAGAGATTGCAGACATTACGTTGTTTATTATACTTCTCTCGTTAAAAGCATGATCAGAATTGCCTCGAAACACACGTGTCATCTGAAATCTGATATCAACATCTGAGTGTAACTTTTGTAGTAAATTCCTAGGTAGCCGGAGAGTAGCTTGTCAGGGGTTACTCGTCGTTTGTTGTCTCGAATACCTTGGATCCTTGCTTGTAGAGATTGCAGACATTACGTTGTTTATTATACTTCTCTCGTTAAAAGCATGTTCAGAATTGCCTCGAAACACACGTGTCATCTGAAATCTGATATCATCATCTGAGTGTAACTTTTGTAGTAAATTCCCAGGTAGCAGACTCACGTCAAAATGACGTTCAAATCTGGTCAATTCATGACCAAAAATAACCAAGGAATGACAAAAAATGTCGTGAAAATATCGTTAAAATGACGGTCTAATGACGGTCACAGACCGATGACGACATTTTAAAACGACTTAATGACGTTTTAGTGATGTCTTTAGATGTCAATAATGTATGTCATTAAGGCGTTGTACAGAAACGTCATTAAGACGTTACAAAAAAGACGTCTTAAAGACGTCGTTATTTAGTCACTTGACGTCAATCGACCAGTTATGACCAGTTTTTGATGTCATTTTGACGTGAGTCTGCTACTTGTTTGTGGCTGCATCAACGCGATTAGAACATCACATTATTGCATGACATAAATGATGGATAAAATGGACCGATTTTAACGAAAAAAGTGTCGAAAAAAGAATTATATTATCGTCGTCCATTATTCCCGTGGAATCACTCGTCAGTGGGACAATTATCTCGTGAATGATAAGCCGATGATGATCGTGCAGAATCTTGAACTGTATGCGACCGCGCTTGGTGATGTCGCGATGGCGGATCCAGCTGGAAAGTAGCGACGGGAGGTCGCTGATCCCGACTACATCCGCCGAACAACTTCGGCAGGATGTAAATCCGGCAGCGCGCGCTGAGTCGACACTATCAGACCAAGAAACGCGAACACACCGTCGTCCCGCCACCGAGATTCTTATCATCGACGTGGAAGGTGGCGGGAGGTAAATAATTTACCTGAGGAACACTGATTCGATGGCGCCGTCGAGGACTTCCTTTCGGGCCCGCGCTCTTTCCCGTCTTCGTTCTCAGCGTTCTTTTCGCTCGACTTCCCGTGGACTTCCGCGTTTCTGAGCGAGCGCGGAACTGCCTTAATTCATTGTGCCCGCTTCCATCGACGAACTTTCGCCGCTTCTGAGCGTCGCTTAACCGAAAGTGGAGTAGCAGCGCATCGAGGACTGTCGCATCGTGATTCGTCGAGTAAACGAGAGAGTAAATGATGTCGGACAGCCGGCTGAAAACTGCTGCGACTCGTAACAACCGGAGCTCTCGGCGTGCTCGCAGAAACGTAGGGATTTTCCCTTAGACAAACAGTCCCGTTAGCACCCTTCTCTCCGTGAATTATTAACCACGAACTTTGTCAATTGGACAGCTCCTCGATCGAGAACGGATTTTAAATGTAAATAGCTTACCCACGTAGCAAATCTTTTGGGATTTAACTGGGATTCATACACAGTCCGATTTTCCAGATAATTATAGTTATAACTCCCAAATGTCCCGTATATAAAGATTTCCCAAACATTCCAAAGTACAACATAGATAACGATCAATAAGTTTAGATCAATCTGATCTAAACTTGTTCTAAGTAGATGTATCGTATTGCGATTCTAAGTAGGAAACCCAAAAACAGAAGAAAAGTTGTCTAGAAAGAGTGAGAGGAAACACAGAGAATAACAGAGTAAAAAATAATTAGTACTTTCATAATTATGATTTACAGAAAGATCAATCTGTCAATCAAAATGAAAGGTCTGGAAATCAAAGTGGATTCCAATTAGATTCCAGAAAATGTCCTATGCGGGGTAATGTCTCAAACACGCGAATTTGGGACACATTTGGGCATTTTAACCGGATTTTAACAATCAATGCTTTATCTGGGAAAATCTTGGAAAATTTCAGCGCGGGTAATCCCACAACGCGAGATTAGAGTTGTACGCGAAATCCGCCAGGAAAGAATGGACGTTCAAAAATCGCAATGTATGAACAAACAAGATCGATCGCAGCGAAACGCTCGCGCGCAATACCCCAACAAACAAATCGATAATGTAATAAAGCTACGGCACCGAGATTTTCTATCGGGATTACCAGGCGACAGCGAAACCAACGTAAACGGAAAATAAAAAAAAAAGAAAACGCTTCGTTGCGTCTCTCTGCACCAAAATTGAAATCAATCTATCGATTGTATCGTATCCGTACTCAGAAGATGACGGAAGCTCAACGCGACAAAAAGACGAGAGATCCCCGGATCTCGACTACAGTCAACAAACGAAAGTCTACGGAAAGTCGTACAAGGATCGACATATCGCGTGTATAACGATCGATCGTGAGCTTCGGCCCGATTATAATTGAAACTTCGCGTTCCCGTTCTTATTGTTTTCCAGTGTTTGCTGATTATTAAATGCGTTCTCGAGTTTCGTAATTACTGGACGCTTTATTTAGTCGCAAACGCGAATAAATACGCATGGCAGTGCCATGAATCGTGAAAAAGCGAAGGAGAGCGCGATATTTCGAAAATTCGTCACCAATGTCCCGAAAGATACCGAAAAATATCCTCTGATGAACTTTTGATTACTCGGAAATACGCATTAGGTCCCACCTTTTGTGTGTTTAACGAAAGGATCTCCAGACGAACCTTTAGCACATCAATGGATTCCCCTTTGTCATCTGCCATCGCGGCATCACTCCTCGAGATTCGGAATCGAGGACGATTGATTGATTCTTCAATCAGGATTTTCCGAGTATAAGGAGGGAACTTATCAGCATGCCAAACAATTTGCCTGTAAATCCTCCCGTTGAGAGTAAAAGATGTTGGAATTTACCACGTATCTTTGAAAAATCAAGAATTTATCAAAGAGCTGTTGACTTGAAAATTTGTGTTTTTCCATTAACGAATATTTACAATGTTATCGCATTCACTATCTGCTTCGACTTTACATTCACCTAATTGTTCATGAATCAATAGTACCCGACCTGATTCGTTTTGGCAAAGTCCGACTCGAGCTTGCTTCAGATTAGTTTCTTGTCAGCAAAATGATTCGGGCTAGACTTTGATTTCGCCAAAGCGTACACAGAGAGGACGGGCTACATTATACTTGACAAATTAGGCCACACTGAGAGAAAAAAATAGTTGGAATAACTATAATCTCACTATATTTTATAGTCAGTTTTGGCCTCAAACATATATTTATAATTCATCTGAACACGAAGATATAGCAGAATGAACACACATTTATAGTTACCATCTTATTACTCTATAGTAAATCACGCTTTGGGAATATAGTTACATGTACCCTTATTTTCCAAATATTCCAATTGTATTGACTATATAAAATAGTTAATTTCTCTTACCATTTAATATTTGCTACCTTACTATGTTTTTATTTCAAATAATTATAATTCTTGGTAAAAGTTTTACATGAGTCAGTTATACTATGCTTATGTTGTAAATATTACAAACATTATGGTGTCATTTACTATAAAAAAGATATTTCTAACTATAATTTTTTTACTATGCCATTATAGTTCCAAATATTATACATTTTTCTCTCATTGTCAGTGCATATTAGGTCCTACTGAGCTCTGATTTTTTTATACAAAGATATTGCATTTTGATTGAGACGTAATTTTACTCTTCAGTTACTAGACAAAACTAACATAACTATTCATTAATAACTTCAGAACTGTATTAAATTTCTACCAGAGTAGATAAAATTTCTCTTCAACACACACAAAATAACTTGAATTCGGCTCTAATTTTACCAAAGCAGGTACAGATCGAAGTGCAATATATTTGACAATAAATCGCACTGAGAGAAAAAAATAATTGGAATAACTGTAATCTCACTATATTTTATAGTTCGTTTTGGTCTCAAACATATATTTATAGTTCATCTAAACATGAAGATATAGTAGAATGAACACAGATTTATAGTCATCATCTTATTATTCTATATATATGATAAAGCACCTTTTGGGAATATAGTTATATGTACCTATATTTGCCAAATATTCCAATTACATTGACTATATAAAATAGTTAATTTCTCTTACCATTCAATATTTGCCACTTTATTACTATATTTTTTATTTCAAATAATTTTAATTCTTGGTAAAAATTTTACACAGGTCAGTTATACTATGCTTATATTGTAAATATTACAAATATTATGGTAACATTTACTATAAAAATTATATTTCTAACTATAATCTTTTTACTATGCCATTATAGTTCCAAATATCATACATTTTTCTCTCAGTGCGGCTCAGATCGGGCTCTAACGGCTCTTACTGTGCAGGGCAGAGCTTAACAGCGTCAGGCAAAACTAGATTAAAATTAGACAAAGAGGACTGAATAATAGAAGGCATTTCGGAAGACACTTCCGCGACTGATCGAGCAACGTCTCGTCGGCAACGTTACTGATGGGCGTACAACATCCGACGCACAGAGCAACGAGCAAAGTTCGCGCGGCTTTTCTCTTTGCGGAAGGTAACCGAATGTAGTGAAACAGCGTGCATAAGGTGCCATCCTGCAGAAAATTCCGGTCGAGCCGCGGCGGCGGAATGCTCGTAAGGTACGGCGAAATGTTGGAACGACCAGGAGCCGTTGCATTTTTATCCCGGATGGTGCCGACGCAGCAGATGAAAGCGGTTATGTCGGCTCTCTATTGCCGTCCTTTGTCTCCCCCCTCGTATCCAAGACGTTCCTTAACAGCCGCGGCGACTCCATCCCTCGACTGCTTCCCCTTGCTCGCCCGCCCACGCCGACCACCCTCCTCCACCCATCTCCCCTCCTTCTCGCCGCCACCGCCTCGCCGTCATCTTTTCCGCTTCTTCCTCTTTCGCGACCTCAAAGCCAGTTCTATTTTGGACCAACCGAGGTATATTCAGGCACACTGGCGCACGACCAAATGCCGTGATACACCACCCCCGCTGCAACACGCCGTATAACGTGTTGTGCCGCATGGTGAATCCCTCTCGCTCTAATGTTATTGCCAAACCGACCGCTATCCTTTTCCTCGCGGTGCTGCATTACGCGGCACCGCATTTCTCTACACCAGGAGAAAGAGGAGAAGGTGGTGGAGGAGCAGGAGGAGGAGGAAGCGGTTTCCACCGCGGCTTGTAGGTATTTTGTCTCGGAGAGAAAGTCGAGATTTAAATGAGATTATTATGACCGGTTATGATACTCCGGTCGTTTTTTAAGTTTATCGAGGCTTAACGAGAAATTCCGCTGGAAAAGCGGACGGAATCTCGTGTTCCGCGCGCGCGGGAACATTGATACGATCTTTATGACGGTCAAATGAAGAGCGATTGCACTTATTGTCTGATGCAACATTTTGTTAATATCGTTGCACTGATATCCGGACGGTAATTAATTGCGTAGCGTAATGTTGTATAATTAATCACGCGCTGTTATGAACGAAATTGCACGATGTCCGTGTTACCTGAATGCTCGACATTTACTTCCCTAATAAAGTAAATATTTACCGGTGCCAATGTGTATAAACTCATAAATTATCTTTAGTACTGACAGCAATTTAATGGAAGAAATACAGTGCCGATATCGATTGTTCCTGATGGCTCATCGTGCTAATCAATTCGATTTTTCTGCGTGCTTTTCCTCTCACTGCGTCTCGTGCATGGCGCGCTCACATAAACAGCCCCGGTAGAAAATCGAGTAGTTTCTAGCCAATAACTAGCCAGAAATTCTGGTTACTGGTTAATTTCTGGCCAGAGGCTGGCCAGTTTGGGCGACGCTCGCTTCGCCAGTAACTGGACATTAAAACTAGTCAGTTCCAAACAAGTTTTTGGCCACTTTCTGACCAGTTTCTAACGAGTTTCCGACTAGTTTCTCTCGGGTTTTTAACCAATATTGTTTTGCGCAAAATTCTTGCAGTTTTTATCATATGCTTTTACATTGTAAAATATATTTTATCGTTCAATAGGCAATGTAATAATAACGTGAGAGTCGCGTTTCAGAAAGTGGAATCCCTTCGCGCGGAATCTCGCCGCGGTTTCAGTCACTCGCGCACGAAGACTTGTAATGACTCGGCGACGTGTCTCCGATTACGGCTTATGAGTAAAACGAGACGTTTTATTAAAACCGAACGACAGCCGATAATCAAATGCATCAAGCGGCGAATCGAGCCGATAAAATCGGGAGAAACAAGTCGCGCGCGCGGCTACGTGCGTATCAGTGCGCCGTGGTGTTCCGCCGTCGATTTAATTACCGATTAATCTAGACTTCTTTTGTTCCCTTTGAATAATGTCTACGTTCGCTCGACCAGAGATCGCTCGTGTATCACCGCGCTTGTTTTAATAACGACGATAAATCTCGGCTCCCTCCGCCACGCCGACGGAATATTCGAGACTCCGCGCCATTGCCTCTTTTTTTGTCGTCCAGATTATTGGACTCCTCGCAGTCTCGATGTCACGTCGATGGGATGTTCTCGATTGTATTCGACGGCACTGCTAGTCGTCATGAATCAAAGAAATCCGCATGATTTAACACCGTCGAGTAGAGAAAGCCCGGTATAAAATCGAAAAGAGGAAAAGAGAAACGCGTCTTAAAATCGCGTTTAAGACGCCAGAGTGGATAACGAGCTCGATAACGCAGAGACGAGCGTCCAAATTTTATGTCAGACAAGCACTGACACGCTTGTGCTACCCTCCTTTATTTCTTGTATAAATTTATAATATAAAAAACTATAGTATCACAAAATTTGCAGTCAATGTTTCTTGAGCAATTACTAGCTAGAAACTAAGAAATAAAGAACGGCAAATAAATACTGAGCAGTTCTCGTGAGCATGAGTTTTGTTGTGTATAAGCATTTGTAATTCTGTGTACTCAGTACGACATAAACGTTGCAGAAAGAATCAGTATTTGCCGGTAAAGTTTTCAAGTATATTATTCCCTTAAGTAATTAGTGTTCCCGATGGTACACAGTCGCTGTGTCGTGGCTGCAACGTTATTACGAGGTTTACCAATTACCTAGCGATTACTTCAACGTTCACCATACGATCATGTCACTGTACAATGCATGCGACTACATTATCACAATTATGCAATTACTCAACAGCACGTGATATAACGTGATGCATAAAAAGTCTGGCGCGATACACATCGTGTAATGAACTTTCCTCCTTCAGTCGCGGACGGCGTTTCCCGAAGAAGCTCGCGACAAAATAGGATCAAATCGACGCAACGCTCGGAATCTCCGTCGCTACTTACGACGTTATTAAAAGCCGCTCTAAGCCGCGCCGGCGATGGATGTCTCACGTTTTTGCGACCGCGAATCGATAAGTTTCCTTCCTTTTTTTCCTTCTTCTCGCGCCACGACGGCGCGGCAACAAATCATCGCGGGTATCATTTATTCCCAGGCGTTTCTCGACGAAGCTAATACACGCCGAGGCATCTCGCGGAATGGCCAATGGGAAAATGGTAACTGGATATAGACCGGAAATGACTACCAGCCGATAACCGGATATCTAATATCCGACCGTTTGGCCAGCCGAGTGCCGAAAAATATGAGAATCGGATAAGCCGCGGCACACACTGTCCGGTAACCATATTCATCGGACTGCACCTTTCGGTTGGCGACGCTGCACTCGCAAAAATTTCGCTCGTCATTGGACGAACGTCCGCGGAAAACGAGCGTTCCCGTTAACGAGGCCTCGCGCGAACGATAGCGCCCACGGATAGATAGACAGGCGTACGCGAATTTGGCAGCAGTTTCACTAATCGATTTGTACAGATTACACATCCCTCATAAATGGTTCATACTTGGCGTTCATATTTATCACACAGAATAACCCGAAATAGAAATATAAAGTGAATAAAGAATAATTAGAATTTGCTTGGTATGTATTATATGTCATGCAAAAATGTAATATGAAAATTTGAGTGTGACTTTTAGCAAATTTGTAGCAGGCGGTTGAAACTGCATCAATAAAACAAAAAATTCGCATTATTGTGTCGTATGAATTTCATGATTGATGCGATATAGTACGTTTGCCTCATAAATGTGTCTGAAGAAATTGTAAAGTTTCCATCATCGATCTCGCGTCGTGACGATCATGAAAGTCTACCCGGTGATACTCGCTCGTTTGACAGGGAAAGATCGATAATGTCTAGCTGCTGTGCCTTTTAATTATGTGCAATCGTTGCGTCAACGAGACGTGTTCGCAACACGACATGTTCACGAATGTCGATCGATGAAACTTGGACGGTGGTTGATCCTTTCTGAAATTCATTAATGCCAGTAGTATCCCCGAAGTGGGTTGCGCGGGACTTTCACGTTGATACAACGAGGGAAAATATGAGAAAGGGAATGAGTAATCAGAGAGAATTACGTAGCGCTCGGCTGGCTTAAAACGGATACGTCCACCTTTGAGTCCGCCGCGCTTACAGTCGCATTGCTTTGTTTAAAAATGATATAAAAACAGAAGCGTAAAAATCACCCTGTCACAGTGCCCGACAAGAGAATTCATAAGAAATACAAGTCTCGTATTATGTTATAATTTACAAATTAGTCAGAGGCAATTTATATTACAAAACGCGCAATTGATAGCGGCAACATCATCATCATTATTTTTTGTTTAATATTTGGACTCTTTTGTAGGTGGGTTCTTAAGGACGGCGGGTCACGTTCATTATTCGCTTCCATCTCAATCGAAATTTAATTAGAGAAATATTTCTAAACGAGGGAGACGCAGAGAGAAAGCGATCAACGATGAGAAAGAGGGAGAGAGAGAGAGAGAGAGAGAGAGAGAGAGAGAGAGAGAGAGAGAGAGAGAGAGAGAGGAAGCGCAAATGCTCCTCGCAGCTAATATCCTATCACTGGGCACGGTATCGATGATAATTAATAATAATTGCGTGCCGCTCGAGTAATCGAGCATCCATTAGCGCCATTACGGCCATCGTCACGTTACCACCCTTCGTGCCGCATGCTGTCCCTTCCGCTCCATTAACTTTATTATCATCGCGTCGTAATGTATTATTATGTATTACGACGTATTACGTGTTCGAGTAACGCAGCCGTGAAGCGCCGAGAGTGAGGGGAAATAAGTCCTGGTGACGGGCACTCTCTGATTTACGCGGGATGAGTGCACGCGTTCCGGGCGAGCCTCCGCGGGATTTTAAGACGCGCCTATATTCGCACTAGCGCGGGTTTTCGCGGTCGAGCGCATCGACCAAATGACGCCCGGCTTGTGACAAATGCGCGCCATGACAACTTCATGCGGCCCGAGAGACAGAGAGAGAGAGAGAGAGAGAGAGAGAGAGAGAGAGAGAGAGAGAG
>NW_022639489.1:979522-984204 GCF_010583005.1 Odontomachus brunneus | reverse complement strand
AGAGAGAGAGAGAGAGAGAGAGAGAGAGAGAGAGAGAGAGAGACAGAGAGCGCCGTCGTTATCGAGAGTGCGCGTGCAATTACGTACACACTTTGCAACATTACAGCCGAGTTACGGCGTAGCGTCTAAAGCTTCGTCTACAATATGCGGAGTAAGCTTGGAGTAAGAAGTAAGAAGTACGTAAGAAGTGAAGTGAGAAATAAAAATAATTTATTCCGCTTACGCCTGCACTCCAGCTCTCTTACACCGAAAGTCTTTCTGTCAAATAAATACTTCTGGTGTAAGAGAGAGTTAGAGTTTAGTCAGAGTACGTCAGAGTGTCTGACATAAGACACGCAATACCACGTGTGAAGGTAGAGCACGTCCACCTGAGCACGAAAAGCTCTGGCAGCTTGCAAACAAACAAATTTTCCCTGTATGAGTGAAATTAGTTATTTTATTTTTTACCCCTACTCTTACTTTTTATATGCTAAGCTTACTTCGACTCAAGAGCTCGCGTGTACTCCCACGTATTCGCCGGAATCCCGTCCATGTCGGGCGTTTTCGTGCGCGCGCGATTGAGGAAACTTCGAATGTCCGTTCCAAGTTCCAGTGTTAACCCACACGGGAGAGAATATATTTGATTATATATTTTAGTGAACATGTGATACTTGGATTAAGTACACTTTATCTCTCTCGTTAGATTAATACCAACAGACCACTAGTTTGAGCACTTATTTTAAGGAACAATAGCAATTGCAATAATAATGACAATAAGCTAAGAATATATTTGCGTTGATAAACATCATCAGGTAAACGTCGTTGGCTTGCCGTCATTATTGGCTTGACATCATCATATTCGATTTACAGCTTATATGTTGTCACATATGAAAGAAATATAATATATAAGTGTATGTTACTTATAAGACGTTTATATTTGTGGTATATTTTTATATTTTTCCGTGGCTTTTTCCGTGACGACTCAAGTCGTCATTATCCGATTCTAAGTTCCTTTAGAAGTATGTATACACATACGTGTATCTGTCAGAGCTCAAACGACACGAAAGTCTATCATATTAGAGAACGTCGGCAAAATTGGAGAGTTTTAAAGAGAGTTCGAGACCATGAGAGATTCTCTCTCCGATAATCCAATAATCCGTACTTTTGACTTCAGGTCTCCTGGATGAGGAGCAGGGACCTCCACATCCTTACATCGGGGAATTTTGCGTTCAGCTCGGACGCGCGATTCGGACCTCAGCACTCGCCGGGCAGCGACGCTTGGACTCTCAGGCTGGACAACGCCAGAAAGACGGATTCTGGCAAGTACGAGTGCCAGGTCAATACGGAGCCGAAGATCATGTATGCAGTGCAGCTCTCGGTGCGAGGTGATTGTCGTTCCATTTTGCGCTTTATGCTCGCCCCGATTTGCGACGAGAATTCGACATTCTTGTTTTTACACCGAATCGCAACTTTAACTTGAATTTACATTTATTTTCAGTTTTAACTAGAGGATAAAATGTACGGATTGTGAAAGCGAATGAAAACAGTCTGCAAAATATTACATAATATTATATAAAGTAAAAAATTTTCTGTACACTGTTACGTGTATTTTTGACGCTGCAGCTTGGATTGTTCATTATTTCTGATGGCAGTATGAGAAGAGAATTTATCTCGTAATTATTGTGCAATGTGTAGTGTATTGCAAAAAAATTTTCTGTTAAATTTAACACATCTCACATGTCCCAATTTATTTACTCTAATTTTTGTGTTAATTTAACACAAGGCAAATGTTAACAAATAACTCAAATCTATTCATATACTTTATATATAAAATATAAAATGTTACTAAAGAAATATGCTGCATATAGATTATATTATTTTAACTTAAGAAACTTAAATTGTGTTATTTTAATATTTGAAATGTGTTTTAACATTTAGAAATAGTAAATATATGAACTCAAAGCGAAAGAGTCAAAATAATAATGTTTAATACAGTTGTGTTAAAAATTTAACACAAAAATTTCTATGCACGATCGAAACCTACTAAAGTACAAAATATGTTTTATTCCTGTATATGCGTGTTTATACGAAAATTGCAGAAAGCAAATATATATTTAGTATGGGATTCTTCCTCTCCTCCCGCGTTTCAAAACTATTGAGAAAGTCCTATATTTTTTTGCGAAAAAATTATATTTGCCTAGTTTTATTCTTCTAAATTTTTCTTCTTATTGTTCTAAATTTCTCAAACATCTTCGTAGTTTACTTAGAAGTAAATTCTAGTCAGGCAAGACTATTATGACGCTTCTTGAAATGTTTATTATCTTCGAGACAAATTCGCTGCGTGTATAACACAATATACTTCAGAGCCGTCTTACGATTGTCCGCATATGTCATAATGAAGTGCCGGAGATATCTCTATACAATATCCTGCAGCTATCTGACGGACAATTAATCAGTCCAGCTGTATGGATTTCATACTCATCCCCTAGTGTTATACATGGATCAATCGCGATTGCTGGAAGACATCCCTACCGGATATCCTTGAGATCGCGTGTTGCAAACGTCGGATGTGCGGACAGATATGCCGTCGCGCGCGGATATATTTTTATCTCCGCGTTAGAGCTCGCAATTGTGCCTTCTCGCGCCACGTTCTCTTGTTCTTTCGCGACACGATACGTCTTTTCTCGTCACTAAAAGCTCTTTTATTTCCAGATCCGGATAAACCGGAGGGATATGACGAGCCGCATTCTCAACAAACGCGCATAAGTAAGTGTTATATCGCGAACGTGACGCGTATTTTTGTCCCGTGCGCTTGTACGACACACACACACACACACACACACACACACACACACAACACACCACGAACGTGACACCTTTCTTCAGTCCATGCCGATCGAATCGGTCGTATATTTAAACACGGCCGACGGGAATGTTCCTATTAATACTAAACGCGTTAGCAACGGCGACGGAGATTTCCGGCAGGCATATTAAACTCTTTTAAAGGGACGTTGGGATCGAAGACGAGTTCCAAACATGTCGATAACGTAGAGACGATTTTCACTAACACGTACTTCTCGTATCTCTTGTACACACAAATCTTACGTGTGTCACTTTGTTTTACCATATTTATTTAGCGGAAAATATTTTAATCACGCATATGTAGAAATCTTTCTGTAAATTTTTCCGATATTTTTTAGTTTCTAAAATCAGAAATACAGGTACAGAAATGTTCTTTGAAATTACTCTGAACAAACTCGCGTTCGGTTATACAAGCTATGGATTTTTTGTATCAAGCGAATATTTACTTTAACTGACAGCGTCTGACAGACTAGTTTACACTCCAAATGTCAGCTTTGAAATTTTTTATCGTTTTTGTCCTACATAGAGCAATGCTCCAATTCATTCTCGCAGATATTTTTATTGTGCAAAAGCATTTGTAATTCCGTACAGCTAATACAATGTAAACTTTGCGGAAAAAAGTTCTGTCGGTGAAGATTTTGACTCCAGCGTCCCCTTAAATGACACGATAAAAATGCACATACATACGCACAGAAAAATACACACCGCACTCAAATAAATGCTATTTGTTTCGAGTATTTTATAAGTTTATACAGGGTGTCCGATTGTCTCTTAAATTAATAACTGAAGATCTACGTGATTATTTGGAAAGTAATAAAGGACATTTTGTTCAGTTTGACTTAATGTATGAGTACATAACGGCAAATGTCGCCATTACAGCTCATCCATCATATCGGACGTGATCATTCGCTAATCATCTCCGACTGATAATTCAGAATTGGTTGTTTGCGAAATAGTAGAGCAATTTTATGTTCAGTTTGATAAGTTCTATCTGGACAGGTCTGTGACACTGGACTTGTCAGGCACCCTGTATATCCGCAAATCTATCATAAGTTTATCATAAATATTCAAAATACATTCTAAATTCTAGTGAGTTTAGCACTTCCATCACAATAATATTAAAAATTTTTCTTTTGAGTATGCGATAATGAGCTTATCTCAAAAGATTCGTTGAAGATTATTAAAAAAGGAGGAAAGTAAACTGACAAGTAAACCTACCCAAAAGGTACACTCCGATTTATTTCTAACTTGGCACTAATGTAGAAGTACAAAGAATATGTAGGTCCTATTTTTTTATTTTGGTCCAATTTGAGGGTCCAATTTGGTTTCACGGGTTTATAGCTTTTTAATGTTCTCATTCCTATTATCAACAAGTGCAACAAAAATGCATAAGAAATAAAATTAAATACAAGATAACATAGTTAAATAATTTTAACAAAATCAGTATAGTCGAGATACAAACTATTTTGAATTTCTTTAGCCGAGATTCTAACCGAAATATTTCAAATCTAAATTAGTAAAAAATGGTTCAAATTTAGCCAAACCGTGTAATTCGGCAATGCTAATTAAAATTTTAACAAAATCGGCATAGCTGAGACATGAACCATTCTAAATTTCTTTAATCGAGATTCCAACTGAAATATTTTAAGTCTGTGCTAAATTAGTCAAAAATAACTGAAATCTCAGTCAAACCGTGCAATTCGGCAATTTTAATTAAAATTTCAACAAAATCGATTGAAGACACGAATCATTCTAAATTTCTTTAGCTGAGATTCCAACCAAAATATATATATACATATATATATATATATATATATATATATATATATATATATATATAT
>NW_022639489.1:978881-979419 GCF_010583005.1 Odontomachus brunneus | reverse complement strand
ATATATATATATATATATATATATATATATATATATATATATATATATATATATATATATTTTAAATATTTTAAATATTCTGTGCTAAATTAGTTAAAAGTGATTCGAATCTCGGCCAAACTGAGAAATTATTTGTACAAATAATTTTTTTCAACTTTTTACACGTTTTGTTTAAATATTTTATTATTTATATAAATAATTTTAAATATACGCACGGATTTGACAAATAATTCAAACAAAGATTTTATCTCTCGTAACAATAAAAGTCCCACACAAAAGAATATTATTCTACGGCTAAGAGAAGCGATCACTCACAAGTAAACCTACTCAAAAATTATACTTCGATTTCTTTCTAGTTTGGCACAAATGTAGAAGTACAAAAAATATTTAGGTCATATTTTTTCATTTTTATGCACTTTGAATTTCACGGGCAGTTTATAGCGTTTTATTAGCGTGTTCTTTTTAATGTTCCTATCATCAACAAGTGTAACAAAAATGCATAAGAAATAAAATTGAATACAAAATAAGGACGTTTTTG
>NW_022639489.1:949270-978871 GCF_010583005.1 Odontomachus brunneus | reverse complement strand
AGGTCATATATTTAGGTCAATAATTTTACACATTTGACATTATATTCATAATCAACAAACCAAAAACGTCCTTATTTTGTATTCAATTTTATTTCTTATGCATTTTTGTTACACTTGTTGATGATAGGAACATTAAAAAGAACACGCTAATAAAACGCTATAAACTGCCCGTGAAATTCAAAGTGCATAAAAATGAAAAAATATGACCTAAATATTTTTTGTACTTCTACATTTGTGCCAAACTAGAAAGAAATCGAAGTGTAATTTTTGAGTAGGTTTACTTGTGAGTGATCGCTCCTCTTAGCCGTAGAATAATATCCTTTTGTGTGGGACTTTTATTGTTACGAGATATAAAATCTTTGTTTGAATTATTTGTCAAATCCGTGCGTATATTTCACGTCACAGAGGAAAAATATTTGTTGCTGTTATAATTATAGGTCTCGTGTTATGAAGCAATTGAAATTAATTAAAAATTTATATGGACCCGTGCGCATTTGCATTTTGTTGTGATTCTAATTTCACCGACGCTGAACTTATTTTACTGTCTGTGATATCAGCGATAATATTTCGCGCAGACCTGCATAATTAATTTCCCGCATAATCAGCATTAGCCGAATCGGATGTGCACGGTGTGTATAAAATGAGGCGCCTGTATCGCGCGCGCGGCCCGAAATGATATCATGCAAATTGTTTTATGAATTCCTTGATCGACACGGAAACTCGGGCAAGCGTACAATTATGCAATCAAAACTTCGTCGCGAAAGTTCCGCGGTTCGCGGAACAAGGCGCATTCTTTGCCCTCCTCCCTCTTTTTCCTTCTGCTTCTTCTTCTTCTTTCCCTTTACTTATCTCGAGCCAGTTCACCTCTGCACACTTTATCGTCATGCGCGTCATGCGTGACGAACGTAATAAAACGCGCGCGCGTGCGCGCGTCGCGAACATTACGTCGCAATAAAAATTTTCGACGGCGTAAATCTGCAAAATGCCCCCGCGAGTGCGAAGGGACCGACCCAGTTTCGCCGGCGGATTTAGAAATATAACTTTCATCGCCAGGGCGACTGGCAATTTCCGCTTTGTTTTATCACTCGGAGAGTAGTGGGACCGAAAGCAGTGGTTGAATCGTCGTTAAGATTGCATCAGTCGGAAAAAGCGCGATTAATCAGCCGTGAGGTACAGCGCTAAGCTTACTGATAATTATCAAAGCGAAGAAAGCGCGTTTTCTTGTCATACAATCATTACAAATGTAAGCTTTCACTGTCGCCATTAATTCTGTTTTTAGTGTTTCGCCCACGCGTCGTGGCATGATTAATGCGGCCGGGCGCATCGAAGGCTTCCGAGTGGTTCGAATTTATCGGTAGTCAATTCATCAAATCATTCAGTCGTCGTTATCAAATCGTTTCTGCCCGATACTTTCCTATAATTTGCTCACTGTTGTTGTTTCCCGTAAATCGCGTTCTATTTGCTCTCTTGAAGCGAATCAGTAAGATTATGCCCGATTGCGTCGGCAAAGGGAGCGCTTCGTCGATAATCATCGGTGAGTATTTCACTGATTCTCCGTGGAAACACACGCACTCTACAGCTCCGTCCGATATCTCACTGATTTCGCTCAGTGGCAGCGAGATCTCGCTGCGAAATCCAACTTTTTGCGTTCGCGTTTCCATGCAATTTACGTGCGATAGCACTCTGTCTGCCTTTGCAAGCTGCATCAACGACGGCAACAACACTCGCTACTGTTAACTGATTTTTTCGGCTGTCAAGCTTGTGAATCTTGTTGATTGCAGTGCTATACTTATAATTGAATCATTAGTTAGCATTTCGGTGAGGAACAGCACTGATTGTGCTTTAGAGAGTAGCTATAACGTACATCCATTATATGTCTATATTTTTTTACGTAAACCACACAATTTATCGTAGATCAAAAGTTCAAAAGCGCATCTAAAATTGACCATATCGGAAATGTTAAATACGACGGCCTATACGCGACGGCCAATATTGTGGGCGAGAAATTATGCTGAACTTTTTCGAACAACATTATACGTCCAAAACTTGAGCCTGTTTACCGCTTCAGATAGCCGGCAGCGAATTTTCGGCCGAGCAAACAGCGTTATTTCTGTTGTAATACTCTATAAAACTCCAGCGGGTGTATTATATGGAAGTTTATTACCACATCTACATATACGTGCGCGTGTAAGCCGCGAAGCGTTTCCACCGAGTGCCCTCCGAATTTAATTCGCGCGTACGGTCAATATCCGATATATTTCAAGACGGTAACTCTTCGCCAACATGACGAGGAATGAGAACAATTGATTCTGCCCAACACACGGAGAAAATATGTTGCAGTAAAAACTATCGAATCTTGGACCGCGTGCGCAGAAATTATGACCGAAACAATTAGACATTTGTACAAAAATGTTTTGCACGCTTGACGTTTCATTGCAAAAATTGTAACTGCTGGAATTGGCGTATATTCGGTGAATCGTCAGATTTATTATCTTCATAGTAATTTATACTATAATGTATCAGTCCAGCTTTACAAAAAAACATTGTAAAATGAAATATAATTTGATTTTTATATTTTTACCACAATATATAGTATATTATTTGTTTAAAAATGTCTTGCATGTTTGACTGCAAGATTGTTGTAATCACTTGAATGGTTTTCATGTCACATGTTTGATAAATTGTTAAATTTATTATTTCAACAGTAATTTATATTAGATGTCAATATAGTCCAGCTTTACAAAAAAATAACATCGTAAAATGAAATATAATTTTTTACTTTTTATGTTTTTATCACAAAATATTCTATTATAAATATTATATTGTAGTATATTTTACTATTATATAATATACAATATTATATAATACGATATATTTAATATTTTTACGAAATATAATAGTACTTAAATATAGGAATTTTCACTATCATATTTTCCCCGTGTACTTAGAAACAATGCAATAATTATAACAGGATCGACGAACGCTGGCTGAAATATTACTAAAATATCGTGAAAATTGCAAGAAGCGGCATCTCCAGCCTCGACATCGACGGCGCGTATCACATCTTTCATAAATAAAGTAATACACTCCGCTACGTTCTTGTCGCGACGAGGAAGACGTGTCGCTCTAGCACACCGAACACCCTTTAAAAAATCATTAGAAGCAGCTTTTCATTTCTTTTTTCTGCGTGGCAACCGGGCGACATCAATCACTTAAGGATAAGTGCGACATCGCCCTGGCTTTGACGCCCGTGATCCTTCGTCGATTCTTCTTGCGAACTTTCTTCAGCCGTTTCATAATTCTTTTAAGTAACGTCGTTTTATTTCAGCCACGTCGTCCTCCGCTATTCGACGTTCCCGAATTTTATCCCTTTTTTCTTTATTTACGATGCTGAACGACAGATCACGAGAAGCCGCGTCCCGTCATCTGCGAGCAATAACGAAGACACCAGGTATAGAGGAGACCGAGGCTAGATGTCCTATATTTTAGAATTTCGAAGTTACAACTCCTCAGACAACTAATTGTTGTGACTGACTGTGATAAACAAAGGCAACTTTCTTCTATGTATTAATGGCCGTCGCGATCCTGTTAACCGTATGTTTTGTTTTGTAACAACCAAAATGTGTAACAACATAGTCATCTTGCCCTGATATTGAGTTCAGTAGCACAAGGTAAGAAGACCACGTATAAAATACGTATCCGGATTAGTAGTTCTCTAGAGTCTCCGCGAGAGATCTACACAGTTCTCCTGCTGGACTTTAATTATGAGCCAACTTTACCTCTATATGCTCTATTTCAATCATTTTATCAGTGAAAATTACTACCAGAAACAGAAAGTGAAAATTACTACAGAAACTACCATATCATACACTTGTAAAAAATGTCATTCTAGCTAACATTCTAGTAACACATCGCTTTTAATTTTATTCAGTCACGATGGAGAATATTAATAAAAAATTTCGAGAGGCTTGAAAATTTACTTTGCTATTACCAAATCAGTATTTTCTATTTCTTAACTGTAATATTATTTTGATTTTAATGGAACTCAGGGAGAATCTTATTTATGTTCTAAAAGGACCGTTTTGCAATTTTGTATTTACTATTCCTCTCAAGATACTAAAAATACTAAAAAAAGCACACAAGTCTCTTCTATGTTTTTATCGTTGATAGCAAGATTCCTCGGATTTCCTTTGCAAATGCGTACCCCGAGAGTCTTCGATTTTCACGTTCCAATTGAAGCGAGCGAACTTAATTATTCGTCGCGTACAATTAAATAGTTAAATATTCCTCTCGAGCCTCTCTTCACAATTCCATCAACCTAATGGCGAAGTTGCGACTGCGAATATTTTCTTATATCGCTACGTACTCCCGCTTAGAACACTCCACGCAGTTTCGCTCGACTAATAAATATACACTCGCGCTAAGTTTCTTCTTGCACTTGCTCGCGATATATGCGGAACTTAAAGATGGTCACAGATCGCTGCCGGCTATATTGTCGAAGTTTCGCAACGAATAAATAAGGGGAGGAAGCGAGGGAAGGAAGGAAGTGCGCGACGCGAAGCGCGCGTGTGCGAATAATAATGCGACGTAATGGCACGATAAATTTTTTCGCTCGGCGCGCTCATAATCGAGATCGACTTTATTCGCACGCCGTCGTAACAGTGAGACGCGATTTATTATCTGGCAGTTGTAGCAATCACTTCATCGCGAACCCCTTCAATTTGGCAGAAACATTTCATTCTGCGATGACAAACACGGTGCCAAATGAAGCGCAAAATCGGACAATTCCGGGATCCGAAATCGCATTTTAAAGCAGCTGTATCGCTGAATATATCTTTAGGGATTCAAAAGGTTCAAATATCGTAGTAGTTTTTCGTAAAAATAGTTTAGAAGATATTAAAAAGGGAAATTAAAAATAGCACGCTAGTCTCAAGGAACACGTGTAAAAAGTGCCAAATTGCAAATATATTTTCTCCCAAGTGATCAATCTTTTTCTAACCGCACGAGCAGTTAGATGATATGTGCGTGCGAGTTTTATCGAATTCTCACAGGAAACTCGTTTCATGATACAAGCATCTTAACACTTTGGTATACTCCCACATACCGGAACGTCGAATCCACGCTTAAGGGTTGGTGGCGAATGCTCGCGGATCACGAGAGAATTTATCCACAAAGTTCTCGGCGACAAAAGGAACAGAACCGCGCTGCTCAGGAAAGAAACGTCGGCGAGCGAGTTTACAGTAATAACAGCATAACATAATATTTCGCTAGAGGGAACGCAGTCGTCGCCGGATTCATTTAAGTCTAATAGGATTATCCTTAATCCCGCGGTCCCGCCACGGCTTCTTCGTATCCTTTTCTTCGTCGACCGCCGAGAGTTCAAAGTTCCAAGGGATAGGAGCAGCCCGTTAAATGAGTCTCGACCGCAGTCTTCGTGCTGAATAATGTATACGTGTCTCGATATTTTTATACGGAGCCGGGAATCTCACTTTCGGCCATTTTTCTTGTTCCCTTTGAAGAGGTAACGGTGAATTATTAAATCTATTCCGAGGGCCTGCGTCGAGAGTCACGAAGTCACGGAGAATACACACTTTCGGATCAGGAATGACGCATCAGGAGTGACGCTATCAATATGAAAATATCATGGCTGAGCATGTACTGTTTACTTAGGCAAAAGAATGTACGCAAAATGGCTTACACTCCTTTTATCGAATGAAATTTTCCCCGATTCAACTTATCACAATTGCGAGTCACTGCTGACGTACATTCAACACACTTTGAGGGTGCATTCAACACACTTTGGGGGTGCGATCCATCGTAAGGATTTGCAGACGTTGCAAATACTTCGAGCGTAATATGGACCAAGTACGACTTTTCTCTAAGCGCTTCAAAGTGTTTGCAACATCTAATGAATCGCACTCTCTTTAGGTCAAATTATCTTATATTTTATAGAATATGTAAAAATTATTTAAATAATATTTTTTACTTTAGAATATAAATTCTTCTTTCCAAATTTATTTTCCTACTTCGGCTCTTGTAATAACCGATTACTATGCATGCGCATCAGCAGTAGTTTTTAAGGTGGTTGCATCATGAGACGAGCTTCGTGAGAATTTTGATGAAATCTGGTGAAACGCGCACTACACAGTGAGCGAGCGTAGGAAAATTTGCGGTAAAGGAAAAGTTACGGTAACTGAGTCACACGGATATTTCGGCTCACACGTACTTATTTTGTTTGCTTATTTACTTATTCATTGACAGTTTGCAATAAATTAACGCAGCGAACTCTTTCAAAGACGTTGCTTCAGTTGGCTGCAAACGTCACGATTCCAGCGCAAGCTGCTACGAAGCCAAATTTGAAGAAATTGCAGCGGGAAAATACCCGACATATATTAAGAAAAAAATACTTGAAAATTTATTTGTGGGTTTTCCGAACGAAAAAGACTTATTTATGATGAAGTTTATTCACAGAAATAAATTCTATTTCGCAGAAATGAACTTTGTATCCCACAAATAAATTTTCAAGTATATATGTCTTGTGGCTTAACTCTTCCCACATCACTAATTACACCTTCCCACGCAGATGTTCTTACGCGCTATACTTTCTCACGCGCGATTCCTCATTTTTTCCGTCTCGTGGAATGAAAAGACAAGACGCATGACTCTTCGTTTGCGCCTTTATCACTCGCTGTTACCGCGCACGGCTCTCCTCTCGCGACGATGTGGCTCCTGTATCTCCGGGCTTCGCATGCACTTGCTTCCGGGAGGAGGAGGAAGACTGCGCAATACCTGTAAGTAAAGACGAATGGTAACCATGTGCAGATACGACGCGCCATAAAAGGAGAATGAGGCTTCGTTATGTCAAGCGAGCGCGGGCCGGGTTTGTAACGGGAAGCCCTTTCGCAATTTATCGTATGTGTAATAGGGAACCGAAGGGTTTTCAAGGCGGGGTAATTTACGGTACACTTTGTAAAGGCCGATGCACGGCGCATGCACGGCACACAGACACACATGTACGCACACACGACGCGGCTTGCGCATTAAACGAGTGCTTGTCCCTGCTTTCTAAATTAAAATGTACAAGCTTGACAGTATATCTACGTGCGCGAGCGTGTTACTACACGTTTTTTGCTACTTCAGCGTACTCTACTTTGTGCCGCGTCGGCGGAGCACCGGCGCAATGAAAGTGGATATAACGCTGGCATTAATTAAAATCATTGCATAACATTCGTCGAGTGTCCTTGATGGCGCGCGCGCGCGCTAAAGCACCCACCCTCGCTCGTCGCGTTTCTTTTCGCCTGGGGAAGGTCTAGTGCGTTAATCCCGCACGTGGGGATATTAAAACTGAGGACGGATTGCGTCAATTAGTGGGCATTCGCGATACGTCACGCTCGCTATGACGCTGTCAATTAAAAAGTTGCAAATCCTTTGCGCGCGCGCGTTACCGTTTGTTCGCTGTTCCGACATGGTGGATTTCGCTGGAACTTGATGAGAGCCTCTTTACGGGAGAATTAGAATAATGTACACGTAAGTGCGTAAGAAGCTAAAAGTATTAACTCTCGGTCGCGTATGTACGAAAGGTCGAGCGGTAATATGTTAGAGAATTGAAAGCGGTAATATGTTTGTAAATTGAAAGACGCAGAATAGGTAAAACGTTCGGCACTCGACGTGTTTTCAAGACTCTTGCGCGGATTTTATGAAATGTCATGGTATATGGGAACTTATTTATTACAAATTAATTATTATCGAATTATTATAATTATTTTTAATTATTGTTTAATTCCCATATATTTTAGAATCTGATTTTAGTATCTGAACTCCTGTGCTCCTACTCTATCTAACCTAACCCGATCTATGACGCTGTGACATTGGCACAGTACGTTATCAAGAGATCTATCCCTACGGCCAAAGGGGTCGTCCGTTATTTTTTTGTGTGAGTTCTAGAACGCATACGTCTTGTCCAATTCTCCCATTGGAAAACAAATTCTGCCATTGGACAAGACGTATGCGTTTCAGAATGGGATGGCAAAATAACGGATAACCTATCTGACCGCGAGTATATGCATGAATAAATGTACATTTTTTAGCCGCGCACATGTACAGTTCCTACATACACATCAGCAAATTGTGTCGATGCTTTCAGCATGCGTCATGTTTTCCAAACTTCTTCCGTTAACTTCTTTTAACAATGAACGACAGCTGAAGCTTCTTGAATGTTGCTCAGGTCAATGATCTCGACAACATATGTCAAAATCATTGACTCTTGATCTTTTGTCTTGTTTATCAATGTTTACCAAGAACTCTGTGTGATATCAATGCCGCGCGCGTTGCTCTGAGATGTCGGTGAGAAAAATTCGAATCGCATGCCACGTTAAATACGAGATGCCACTCGAATTTTCCGGCTCGAACGCGGCCGAAATCGCGTGCGCGCGCGGCGACGGTAAGTAGGTAAATAGGTAGGTTGCGCGGCAACGCGCGCATGGCTACCTCTGCGGGTCGGATGTGCGCGTAATCTCGTCACGACACGGTCATTCAATTGCTTCGGCTACCGCATGATATTTGTCCGAACATGACTTCCAGGTTATGAGAGTACAGCGCCAGTGGCAGACATAATGGGTCCCCGGGAGCAAAGGGTGCCGTCGGGTTCGACGATCACCCTGAGATGCGTCATATTGTCGCCGTATCAGACCCGTCCCATCAGGGGTGTACAATGGCTTCGGGATAACAAACTCCTAACATTCCAGGTAATGCAGCCTCAGCTGGATACGCGGGACGCTCTAATGAAATTTCTGTTTGACGACCGGGAATCGGAAGGACGGGGAAAAAGGGGCGCTCGTATATCATCGCCCCCGACACGCCGGCGATATGGGTCATATGGCCCCTACCTAGCGTGTCTTCCACATTTTTGTTTGCGTGTTAGCCTGCGTCGGCTGTTTCTTTCGCGCGATACGCGAACGACCAGCCGATGGCTGGAGGCTGCTTGATCGATCCCACTAGTCGACGCGGTTTTGTCGGCTGCGCGATTATATCCCGGCGCTTGATACACGCGGCGTTCCTCCGGACGCGAACGTCCGCTCTCGAGACTCACGGTTTCTTCTTCATGGTTTCGGAGACGAGATGTATCTCTTTTCGTTATTTATCGCTTTTAGACAATATCTGCTGGAGCAATGTGTGCTCTACGCGTTCTAGAACGCGGAACAGGCGGTCACAGTGTGCGGAATGTTGACAATACGAGAGCATAAACCCAGACAGACCTTCATAACAATCACAACGTGAGACAGTTGATGATTGGAAACTTTGCAATTCCTTTAATTACACTTGTGAACTAAATCTACTGTATATTGAAGCAGTTATTCAATTTACAATAATGTAAATTTTTTGTTATACTGATGCAGCAACAAATTTGCTAAAAGTTGTTCTAAAGAAGAGCAACATAAGTAGAGAGAAACATAATTTAACTTTCCTTGACTCACGTGATTTTCTAACACGCAAAAACTCGTGCTCGATCTGTGACACCGATATTTAATTGATGGAATTGGCAGAGTGACAGAGTGAGTCACTTAACGTTAGATTCTACAACATCTTTGTTGTAAAATATATCTGTCTATATTAGAGGAAAATGTGTTAGGAATAAATTGTTGTGGCTGGAAGAGATAAAACACACAATTATAATTTATGACATACACATAAATTGTGACATATATGACACACACAATTGATTTCTTACACATTTTTCTCTAATATAAAAAACAACAGAGATGCTTTAGAATCTAACGTTAAGTGACTCACTTTGTACAAGTTTAATTTTAGCATGAACGTTGGTTTTTAGTTAAAGTGCTGGCGCACAATAATGTTTCTAGTTTCAGGATAGCATCGATTTTGTGTCTGGTCGGTCTGAGAGACCGATATATGACAGTCAAGGAAGGTTAAGTGAAGATATAAGTCCAGCGATGAAGCGTAATACAAAACACGGGAGACGGAAGCAAAACGCACGTTCTCTCCAATTTTTCCTTATACTTGGGAGAGCGCTCTTACCTCGTATCTTTATCATAAGACATTTCTAAGTTCTTCTTACGACCTCCTTCAACTTTACTTTACGAGGCTCAAGTGAGATTTGCTTCTACATCCCACAAATATACAAAAAAGTGGGATTTGCTTCTACGTCCCACAAATATATAAAATTTTCTGTTACCTACTTCATCGCCGAGTTCACTCGCTTGCTCTTGATCCAGGCAGCGCGCGGAGGGATAAACGTGGAGACTGAAAGGGGTGCAGCACGTACGGTGTCTGTGTTGACTTTGGCGGCGGTGACGCAAGATGACGTCGGGAACTACTCATGCAGGCCGACGGAGGGTCGATCAGCCACTGTCATCTTAGTCGTTGAGGAAGGTTAGTCTCAGTCATTCGCCATTTGTGTTGATCTATCGTAACGAGAAAAGAAACCGGTCCTGTCCGCAAACAATTTATCTATAAAAATACAAGATAAAATTATCAGTGTCTGGATATACGTATCTAACTTTGGACATTCTTATTTTATTAATCTTTGTGTCTTACTTTTATACGTAGAATGTGATTAGAGAAATTAATTTGTGTTAGAAAAGCCATATGATTTCATTGAAAGAATTTTTTAAATCTATATCTCCACTCAAAAAAGAATCGTTATCACCATGTGATGTTTTCTTCGAAATCATCAGATCGTACTCATATTTTTACTTTGCATACAAAAAACAAAAAAAAAAATTATTCTAGAACTGCCGACGATCAACGACTTATCAAAATAAGGAGTTTTTGGAAAAAAATATGTAATGTTCTAATGTCAATAATTCTGGATCTCTCCTCTCAATTCTGTCTCTATATCGAGAGAAGAAAGTAGTTAAATGTGTGCTCACTTTAGAGAAAAGCAGAGTCTCCTTTTATCTAAAACAATTTTGGACGGAATAAAGGAAGAGTTCTCAGGTAACAGTACGGAGCAAGACAATGGAAAGTGAAATAGAAGTATGTTGGATATTTCGCGGTACATATAACGATGTAATAACAGTACACTCACGTGTCTCGCATTCTTCCGGGAAATCTCGCTGTCGTCGGATGTGCCACGAGCGTAGCCGGAAGTCCTCCGCGGGCGCACCGATATTCCATTTCCTTCTGCGCTCGCGTGTATCCTCCGCGGGGTACAACCATGATGTAAAGTCGTGCCTTAGGATTACTCGAAACACTTTAAAGTTTTAAAGAGGCGGCGGTATTTCACGCTGGAGCTATTTGTCTAGCTCAGCCCCTCGGTCGCCACGGCAAGGATGAAAAGGAGCGGAAGGGGGCGCAAGAACGAGGAGGAGAAGGGGGACAGGGGGGTTGGGGAAAAGACGGAAGACCGCTCGGGCGCGTGTACTCTTGGACGAGGCGAGGGGAAGGGAAAGCGCGTCCGAGGGACGAAGGAACGGATCGCGGAAGGAGAGAAATTGCGGTTCACAGGTAGAACGACGGTGACGAAGAAGAAGTAGAGTTTGAGAGAAAGGAAGAAACTTGCGGAGAAAAGCGGAGATGTATAAACGCGGAGAGATTCCTCGCGTTTCCCCTTTTTCCCGTTTAACCTTCGTCGCACGTCCTATTCCGTTTTTTTCCTCCCCTCTTGAAAATTGAAGGAATAAGTGCGGAATTACATACGAAGAGAGAAAAGGAAAAATAAGACAGCTCGAGGTACAATCGATAAAGCGACAGTAAGAGGAAGAAAATACGACAAGATGGCTTCCAACTCTCTTTTCCTCCCTCCCTCTCTCTCTCTCTCTCTCTCTCTCTCTCTCTCTCTCTCTCTCTCTCTCTCTTTGAGTTTCTCTGTATTTCTCTAGACTCTCCCAGAACATAGATTTTTAACACGTCTTTGCTGCGGAGCGGAGATTGGGACGCGAATTCTCTCGTTATCTCGTACCCTTTCGAGAAGTCGAGCGTGTTTCGACTCTCCTTGGCCGCACGATCGACGATCGGCCTGCGACGCAGGCTGAGAGGGAAGTAATGTAACGAAGTGAAAGTGCGAAAATTACGGAGACATCGGTGGAAGCGAGGAGTGTGTGAGTGTGTGAGAACGTGCCGGCTGAGGCGAAACGAATGGCACGGAAGAGGATGAGAACCCGCGAAGGAGCAGCCGAGCTGGCAAGCGAAGAGACCGGAGAATCGCGGGGAATTCACGTGGTAGTCTCTATTATCGTGAATTTCCCTTCGGAGGTTATTGCAAGGAAGCGCCGTGCGAGTCGCGCGCGTTGGCGGCGTGGTCGTCGTCGTCGTCGTCGCATTTTTCCCGGGCGAGCTTGCACGCGCGCGTGTGCGCCCTCTCTTCGCGCTATCTGTCCCCGTGTCTATCCGCGCGAAACGCGCCCCCTGCGGCCATAAATCAGAACTTAGGTGACTCGCGCGGCCTCGTAGATTGCGGATTTACGCGGTTTACGCCCGCGCCCGAAGGAAGCGCCGTCCGCGCGTAACTAAGCGAAGTGCATCGGCCGATTTTTACGAGCGTGTATCGACGTAAATATCGCGAGAGGCATGGAAGTGAATATCGCGCAGGGGCTGACACACATATAACGGCGGATCGGGGGCACGCCACGGTAGCGCACGCTCTGCCGAGTGTGAAATAATAATGTCATTTATCCTGGGTTTCGCTCACTCTCCTCTTCCCTCCTCTTCCCCTGCTCCTCCTCCCCCGCCCTTTCTCCCATCTCGGTCAGCGGCGCATCGCGCTTTTCGGAAATTGTCGCTCGCCGAAAATTTCACGGCAAACGGTCTCACGAAGCTACGGGGATTGCAACAAATAATTCGCGAGCAACACGGCATTACATGCTGCGTTCAAGTAAATGTCACTTTTTCCAAATATTTCCTCTGCACAAATAAAACAGTACGATTAGCCCACACATATAAATCTGGTTGTGCCGACCAGTGGGCCGACTTCATATTTATGCTGTTTTCTTCATGTAAGTTTAGACAGAGTGTCCCGGAAGAACCTTCGAAGCTCTCGTGAAAGTATAGTACGGATTAAGGTAAACATAAAAGTTCTATATCATTTTACGATATTCGCAATAATTATCGAGGTATTAATTAAAGTATATTTTTGTATGATTATGCGAAGTAGATGAGTTGCAGTGGCGATATTTGCTGTCGTATGCTTATACATTAGATCAAACTGAACAAAAAAGCCTCTTACCTTTTTCAATAATTTAGTTATTAATTAGATAACATTATCACAAGCGATTATTCGCCAATTTTTTCTTTAAATAATAATTTAATAATTAAATTAAATATTTTTAATAATTTAATAATTTAATAAAATTTTATAAAATTAAAAATTTAATAATTTAATAACAAATTAATAATTAATAAATTAGCTTATATATTATATATACGCAAAGTTAAATTTACCATAAACTTATCACGGAGACGGTACACTAGTTGCATTCGGTTTGTTAGAATCGAGACAACTTTCTCTCCAACAATGTTTTATAATATTCTTGAAAAGAGAGTAAATTCTTTTTCTGGATGCGTGATAATAAGCTTTTTAAAAGTTTGCGCATTTAGTACATTTGAAAACTGTTATTAAGAAATATATATCCTTTGTTGAAGATAACCATTACTAGAACTGAGCAATCGCTGTTTTTAGCACTAGAATAACACTCTTTTGTGTGTATGTGTGTGGTATCACATTTCGAAAATGTAAACAAAATACGCATCATGAGAGCGCTTCGTAACATGATTTCGATACACACACAAAGCCATAGAGAGGAAGAGAGTAGTGTGTTTATTGCTGCTTAATACAATAACATAAAACTGTGAGTACGCGCGCAAACACAAAAGCGTAATATTACACTTGACGCGTTGTCCGCGAAATCTCTTATTATTATTTATGCGGTCGTGAACACAGTGTATAAATACTGCAAAGTTACGGCTCCGTGTAGGATCCTCATGCACGGGGGTAAATCTCTGAGAGAATGTAGAATTAATTCGCCGCGCCGGCCCAAGCGACGCGTATAAATTGTATATTTACTCGTTACACGTCGGTATTTAACCTGACCCGTTCGCGGGATTATCGCGATACGGAAGCAAGAAACGGGCAACCGAACGGTTATTAGTTCGACTCGCTTTGCTGAAGCACAAAGTTGCGCGCGCGCATAATATGTAAACTCGTCGAGGGCCGAATGCATCGCGAAGGGACACGGAAAAATTGCGCGCGGCAGATAGAAGACCGCGTTAAATTCACTCGCACGTATCGCAGAACTGAATTTCCGCCTGATTGTGAGTCACTTTGCAATAGCACTTCGCTCACACACACACACACACACACACACACACACACACACACACACAGACACGTGCACACGTACGTGCGCGCGCACGATACATCAACCGCAGAGGCACGATACGTACTCGTATACGAGCGCGCGAGAGCCCGACGATAAATCAGAAGTCCGGCCACTCGTTTTCTAGTTTTGCAGATTGCGAATTCGCACAGTTTATCGGCACGGACGAGCTGAGTCCGAAGGAAGTGCCGCCGCGATAGGATTAAACGAGACAATGGTCATTTTTATGAGCGCGTGTGCCTAAAAAAAAAAAATAGCGGATCACGCGTAAACATGCAGCGAATTCAAACGAGACCGCCAGCGCGCAATTCGGCGGCCGCGATCGATCAAGTGGGTTGAGACGTGTCGGTAGAAGCGAGGTCGAACACAATGAAAGCATCTTCCACTTCAATTTCCTCCTTAGAGGAAACCTACTACCTGCGTGTCTGATTGCATCAAGAATTAGAGAAGTGTGATCGTACACCGTACAGAACACCTTGTTGAATAATTTTTGGTCGAATATTACACGAAAAAGGTATTTGGTTGGGATTAACGAAAGTGAAGTATGGACGAATCACTCTCTTAAAATGAATCAGTGAAACATCACTGAAAACAGTGAATGTACACTGATTTGCAGTTATAAATATTGCACTGAAAGTGCTCAGTGCTATACTTATAACTGATATTAGTGACTATTCACTGATTCACTTTAAGAAAGCAGAGTCCCGGGGTTAAAGTTAACAGAATTCTGTTCAAGTTAACAAGATTCTGATTAACCAGAACTTTTTTTTCAGATAAATTTACTCTACTTATTGAACAAAATTATATTTCTACACACTTGTTTTACTATCTATATAATAAATGACAATTTGAGACAATTTGAGACAAAGTTGAAATGGATGTATACAGAGTGTCCGACAATTAATGATATACTCCAACTTATCAAACTGAACAAACTTTCCATACCATTTTGCAAACAAGCGCATGAAATTTTGAGTTATCGATTAAAGAAGATTGGTATATGATCACGCGCAATACGTTAGATAAACTGTAATGGCAATGTTTGTCGTCGTGTACTTGGAGTACATTAGGTCAGACTGAAAAGTTCTCCCCATACTTCTTTCTTCAAAAGTTCTATCCATACTTCGTGGAAACAAATTACTTCTGCGTACAGTTTTATTATTCGCTCTTTTTGCATTTTTCTTGAAATTTTGTTTATATTAATCCTTTGCGTGACAACGTATTTTTGCTACCATCAAAGTGTCATTAGTGTCCTCGATTTTTCTCCCCTTGGCGTGCCCGCGAAAAAATCTCCGAAAATTATTAAAATCTCCTTTACCCTTCTAGCTGAAGACCACGTAGCTTTTTGTGAGAAATAAATTGCTGCTTTTATTTTTAACGTCATTTAATATTTTAATTTTAATATTTTTATATTTAATAAATTATTAAATTATTATATTTAATATTATTAATTTAGTATTTTTTTAAATTCAATTACTTAATTATTGTATTTAATTTGATACATTTTTATATTTGATTTATTATTTTATTTTTAATAAGTTTTGGACAAAAATGCTCCGAGCAGTTCCTAGAATGGCCTGGATATAAATGAGCTTGCTACTCGAACGCTTGAAAGTGTATCCCGGCCAGACAAGAATACTATGATATTTCTTTGGTGCATGAATGTTTATATATTCGAGAAAAATATTCTCTGCGTGTAACGTTACTTTCTGAATATTTCCCGCGATCGTTTCCGAGATTTGTTGCAATGGTTTGAAGATTGCAGCGAGAGCGGCACGCACGATTTTCCCGTACAACGGATATCGATTCAGTCGAGATAGTATCAAAACTTTATGCTCAATCCAATCGGTCGGACGAGAGACGGAGGGACGAAGACTTTTCTCTCCAGCTGTCTCGCGATTGCCGCAAGGACGGCTAATAATCGATCAGCCTGCAATTATTTAATTGGCATTCGTCCCGGTAATCGGGCGCGAGCTCATAACTTTTTTTGCCGCATCTCGAGATTAGAGGATCAAGACCATTAAAAACCGTCACATCGCCGCTTACAAAACTTGGAAATCCGCGTGGCGAATCTATGACGGGTGGAGCATTTTATTGGATTTTATTGGAACGGCATTGATTCGATTAACGATTTGGCGGGCGCGTTCCGAAATATGAAAGCTTCTGGTTTCGCGGGGGAATTCATAGAAAACGGGTCGAAATACACGTCAAAATGTTTTCGCGGGAGCTTTCGGCCTGGACAGTCGGTGGACGAGTTCATCCCGCGAAATAATAAGCGGCCCCCGTGCGTTAATTAAAACGCCAGATTAGCCGCGGATAATTAATTCAAGATGATTAGAGAGCGACGGGAGGGTGGACCTTTTTCGGAGCTCGTAAACAAGAGGGGGCGGAAAGTGGTCCGCCTTAATGTCTTATTTAACTTACTCTTCTCCACGAGGCGATCTAACATCTATCCGCCGGGTGAAATTGGTGGGCAGCTGAGCGTAAAAAAAGAAAGAACAAAAAAAGGAAGAAACGTAATTTGACCCTAATGCATTGTCTCGGATAAGAGAGGGTAAAATGGAAACTACGTTTCTGAGTTCACTTGTAGGACACGAGCGGGATAATCTCCGTACGATATTTTTCCTCTATGCTTTATAGCGTACAAGAACAATTTAATCTCGACAAGAACTTTTTCGACAAAAAAAAAAATGGGAAAAGCAAAAGTAGAGTTCCAATGTATTAACCGTTTTAGCTTTTAGCGACATCCCCCTGCGCAAAAATTCTTCCCTTGCCACTCCGCTCCAAGTTTCCCATCGAATAACCGGTATTCTGATTGCGTGATACTCGGAGGTTCTGTCCCTTAAGGAGTTTATTCACTTGAAGCAAGACGCTTAAAATTACATAGAAATTTCACGTAACTCTTATTGTAGCGAAACACATTTGTGGTTAAAGTTTCGTCTGCACCATACGTCAGAAATTTAATACTGAACAGCGCAATTTCGCACATATAACTTTATGGTAGAAGATAATATAGATGACTATTATTCCGTGTAACTCCGTAAAAAATGATACCATCCAGATAAAAAACATACTATTGTTAATATTACATACTAGGAAACGCGGCATAGAAGAAAGGATATTGTTGTGTTTGTGCAACAGTCGATTATAGGCTAAAAACTGTTGTTTTATGCTTCGAGCAACAATATACTGAGTATCAGGGGGTCAGTTTCAAATTAATGTTTGTCAATCACAAAGACAATGAAATAGATAGATAAAACCGTAATTCTGTTCGATGAATAGTTCACGACTAGCTCCCTTGATACGCCTCTCTTGAGCGCCCCAAAAGTACATACCTGGTGAATAGACTCCTTAATTCGCCGACGTCACTAAATCACGAGAGCTGCCGTACAATGCCATCCTCTGGCCTCGCGTACGCGTCGTACTCCTTTCCTTAAGTATCCGTTCTCACCGAATATTCGCGCGCGCGGCAAGAAACGCCATTTGCGCGCGATTTGTCGAAAGCGGCGCGGGATTTAACGACTTTTGAGGAAGCCAATGCGCGTTGCGCGCAAAAACGCGTCGAGTGCGGTGTGCCAGTCCGCGGGCTGATGCCGGCGTTTTTGCCGGCTCTCGGGCCGGCGGACAGGCTTTGGCGGCCGTCTCGGCTAATTCTTATGCGATCGTAAATAACGTCGCGCATATATCAAAACTTACAGCGACTTCCCATCCCTGTCGCAGTCGACGCCCGCCGCCTCTCCCGCGGCGGCAGAGTCTCGTGTCTTATCCCCGTTCCACTTTCACCCCTTATTCCATCTCTACCCTTCTTCTCGACCCCTCCTTGTCGCCCCTCTTTTGCTCAAACAGCCCCGAATCGTGTTTCATCTTCGTCTCTAAGGCGCGTCCAACCTCTCTGTCTTCCTCTCTAATTCTCTCTCTCTCTCTCTCTCTCTCCCTCTGTCTCTCTTTTTTCCCTCTTTCCTGTCACTTACTGGCTCGACGTTACCGCGTCTGCCAACGGCACTTATGGTCGGCCAGATTAAAGATACAATTCCGCGATTCCATTAATTAAGAAAGTTAATTACGCCGGAATTCAATTTTCCTAATTGCACATCGCCGAGTTTTCGCGCCGCTTGCACCTCGCGGCGGGATCTTCCTCGTTCGTTCGTTCTCGGGAGGCTATCCAGCCTCATCCAGAATTGCGGCAGACGGAGAGTGCCAAGGGTGGTCGAGGGTTCCGTCGAAAGTTCCTCTTTCTCTCTCTCTTGACCTCTTTTAATTTCACTATCTCGATTCAGGCGCGGCTCTTTTTGTTTCCTTTTTTTTTTCTCTTCTTGGCTGTCTTCGGGGCTCGCTCCATCCTCACCCCTCTTGGAGCCGACTGCGGACTTTCGAGAGTGTTTTAAGTAAGCTGCTAGCAAGACGTATTTATAAGATACAATGTGCATGTATACGTGTTTCTCAACGTTCAAACATCTTTTACTTATATAATCAATTAAAAATTATCGTCATTTTAAGTGAGTACGTGGTTTACATGCGTATATGTGACGAGGCGGTCGATTGTGTATTAACATAATGTGGTAAAAACTAGAAAAGTGAACAAATTCACTAAGTGCGAATTTGAACAAATAAAATTGAAAATCTTCTAGTAAATTCACTGTTGTAATTTTCACCAAATTGTGTTAATACACAAGCGTCTTTTGCTACCATTTTTCTCCCGCTGAGAATTAAATCTTCCCCTCTTCAGAATTTTCTAGGGAAGGATGGGCGGATCAATCAGTGTCGTTTCAATTTGGTACTACAAAGCGTTCGTAGAAGTGATTTGAAAGTAAAATGAAATTAACCTCGCCTATAGGGGTTGAAACATTGTGGCTTCTACAGTTGGTAGGTCAGACTATCTGAAGTAACAAAACGCACGCGCATATTGAAGGACTAAACGCGAAGATGTTTCGGGGACAGGCGTTAAATATCGGCCCCGCAAATCGGGGCGCGTCGCTTTGCTGCAGCGAGTTATGATATCACTTTCCGACATGCTGCGAATCCCCGGTGCCTCGGTACGTCGCCGGCTCAGTCTAGACGATTCATGGATACTTCCAGGATATTTTAAATATATATCGAGCACGACGGACTGCGGAAGTTTGCAGGGAGTTTAATACCTAACGGTTCCCTAGACTGTCGTTTATACCGGCTCCAAACTCTCCGCGCTCCTCCTGGATCTCTCTTCTCTTGCTTCTTATCTCGTGCCCCCTCGCCACCCTCGCGTGCTTGCCCGCGTTTAATGTACGGTATTATTAAATTTCCCGCCCGAAATATACATATTATATATGTACACTCGTGCAAAGTGAAATCCGGACACCCCTCAACTAATTTTTCGAGCGCTGCCCATATCCGCATCGCCGATGGGAATGTTTAAGCCGCGGACGCGGATATGGATTACAGCGGGCCTCGATAAACGAATTTCAACTAGAGATTCATAATCTTTCAATTTTCCAGTCTGTTGTATAAAAAACGATTGCAAGCAACGATTATCTATTCGACAGCGATATAATTTCGTCGCTAAAAAATAATTTCGCTGGCCAACTGCTAATTTGGCACGTGGGATTCCTCATGTGCTTCTTGTGTGTTTTCAAGCGTAGAATCTGAGAATGATCATCACAATATATTGAGACATTAGCATACAATTCGCAATTTGATTTAATTCAACATCTTTTTATTTCTTTTGAAGCACTTTCAATATGAAGTATCCTCCATATCAAGTTCCTTCCAAATACATTTGTCTATAAAAATTTATTAAGATTAATTCTTAAGGAAGTTAAAGGGGTTAATTAATGATTTTTTTTCTTTTACACGATTTTTCTTTAGTTAGATATTTGGTCAATTATCTTCAAATTAGCACTTGATAAAAACTGGTGCTAAATTTTTTTATTTTTAAATACGATAATTTATCGAATACCAAATATTAAATAGCTAACAAAAAATTTAAAATTAGGTAAAAAAGAATAAATCTGTATATACAGAAAAAATCCATTTTCTAGAAATTTGAAAATCACATAACTGGAAAACTGGGTAATATATAAAGAAAGTCTGCTTACATTTTTTTAATTAAATGTAAAAGTTAAATAATAGGAAAAAGGACTAATTCGAGTTCAAGGGATTAATATTTAGAGATAATAACAGATTTATATACACGAGCATTAACATTGCGGCGACGACTTTTGGAAGAGAAGGAAACAAACAAAGTTTTATTTTCATAATAAGCCGCAGTAGCTGTTGCCCAAATATTCTGTGTCCTTTTGAGAGTTAAGTCCATGCTTTTGAAATTTAATATAAATCATTTCTGATATCAGGCGTTTCAAGTAATAACGTTCCTCATGCAAAACTTTGGCTTGATCTCAATTGAAATCATGGTTTTTTCTCAAACGGTGTTCTTGTATGGCCGTTAACTCAACTGTAGAACTCCTTGGTATTCTCCTATGCTCAGCAATGCGCGTAGAGAGTCTTCTACTAGTTTGACCAACATACGACGCCTCACAACTACTGCAGTGCAATTTATACACAACGTTATTATGGAAACCAGAAGGCAACCTGTCTTTATGCACACTTTATGTACATTCCTGATAATTTATTATTGCAAGAATAAGCAATATTTGTCAGATTATTTTTGACAGCAAATTTGACAGCATCTGGTTATGATAAAAAATATTTTACCATACCATTTTATGGTGTGGTTTCGAACAGATTGGCAAAGCTTTTTATTTTTTTCTCTTAAAATGTAAAAGTACTGTATAGATCACGTAATTTGATCCATGTGACAAAAGAGTTTTTGTTGCAAACCAGTGTTACCTTTACATCCGCGTTTGACCGCGAAGAAGATGGTGAATCGCAAACCCATTAAATAGGAATCCCCATTTTCGTGAAACTTTCTATTCTTTTGGCCAGCTTCAGACGCTAGTCTTGGACAGGCCGGCGGACAGTTTCCGAGACAGTGTCTAAGGAGCTGCTAAAAGCGGGAGGATGAACTAAAGTGCAAGTTACTCGTGAACTTCCAGCGCTCGTACATCATTGCGATTCCACGTGGATATAACGCAAACGCGTGCGCGAGAGCATCGCGCTTATTATACGCTGATACACTTCGCTGAAAAGAAAAGAGGACGGTGGAGAACGGTAATCGCCCCTTGAATTTGAGGATCCAAGACGAAATAAGAAATATCGATGAAACCATCATAACAAAGCCAGATTAGATTTAACCAGAATAACGTAAACAGATCAGATCCTTTGTGCGTGTGTCGCGTGTAAGAAGGAGAGATGTTACAGCAAGAGTCGGAGGAAATAGCGTTTGAGATTGTTAGGCAGTTAGCTCATGATGTATACATTAGTTGGTTGAGGACAATCGAGTTTTTATTCGTAGGTTTTGGTTACAAAAGGCATTCAGGTTAAAAAGTTAATAAGACTGCGAGCAATAAGTATTGGAGTTCAGACTATTGTGTTGTTGATCACCGAGCGTTGAGTATCCTTCTGTATCAATAAAATTATACACTTTCTTTATAATTTCTTATTGGTCTCTCTGTAAATTTAATAGTCACGTCTTTTCGTAACTGAACGTAGCGCAGACAGACGGGCATTGCAGCCTTCCAGCCGCGTAATCACGCGCATCCACTAATATACTCCTTCGCATCGCGAGGCTTTATTCCGCCACGGGGACGGCCCTCGTGCCTCTCACGACGGCCTCCAAGTCCAAGCCAAGTAATTCCGAAAAAGTTATTGACTCACGAGGGAAATTATTTGCTCGGGTATCCCTCTCTCACCGGCTCGGTATCGCAGATTGAAAATTAATTTTTAATTTCGCGCTCGCTAAACCCTGCGTATCAGTTCTCTGTTATAATTAATCTCGTGTTATTTTATATTATGTCGGTGCCCATTTTTTTCCCCTTCGTTTCTGTAGAACTTAAATACGTTTCGTGCGGAAACGTTCGCGGAGTAATGAAAAGCTGGCGTATAAAGTGAAACTAGATTCGCGGATAATTCCGCGTGGCGGATCTCGACAAAGAGACGATAATTGAAAATTTTTAGTACTCCTCGTACGTTTAACCCTTAAGCGACCGTGCCTCTCGCCCAAATATTGGCGGGCGGGCGCGATACTGACTGCCGTCTTACGAACTTATTACTCATTTGTTATAAAATTCTGATGAAAAATTGTCAATACGTCCCCATCCCTATAGAATGAAGTAATGTATATTTGTGATAAAAGTTGGAACTTTGGAAACCATTGGAATTTTGCGCGTTCTTAAATTTATGTTGAGTAACTCTGTGGTTGATCGTAACTAGAAAATTAAAAAGAGGAACATTAGCTTAAAAATTGTTCAAATAAGGACATATTAACATAAAAACCTAAAGAAACGTAATAGCAACATAAAATAAGCCTTTCAGAATACCTCAGAAAACAAAAGGTATGGAGTACAGCAAAACGTGACATTGGATTGAGAACCGACTAACGAGTAACCTCTCGATAGGAATGATATGACGTTTGCGCTATTTTTAAACTTTTTTGAAGTAGAACGGCACGGTGACTCGAGTGGAGATACTTTCTCTCTTTCTCTTTCTTCTCTCTCTTCTCTTTCTCACGGTTTCGGCGGAGTGAATTTTCCTAGCTGTGTATACTTGAAATTAACGCGTGTTGAGCTTGCTGTGTATGCCACCACAACGTGGAACGATGCGCATACGTGTTATATGCATTCCGCATTGTCCATGCACGAGGTGCTAAGTAGATATTGACCATCAAGTGTCACTGCACACACACACACACACACACACACACACACACATACCGGATCAGAAACCACCGGCGGTGGATCGTCGCGCCGGGACGCAGATGCGTCGCGCACGCAAAGATTTAGCTTCCGTTCCAACCCTTCCCACTTGCCGCGCGTGCAAGTACGACGCGTATGCGTGCCACGCGCCACGTGCCGCGTACACACGTGTCGCATTCCCAGATGCTGAACGCGGGGGCGGCTCGGTGGTGGTGTTGGTCGCAGGCAGGCCTCTATCGGACGTGCGATTCATACGGTTAATGACGCGGCTTTCGTACTAATACCTGATCGGCCGGCATACCCGGCTGTACGCAGGCATGCTTTGGCGACACATTGTCGCTCGAATTCTGGAGATTGCCATTGATACGGCCACGGCGGATCGTTATCGATCCCCGTCGAAGTGTGCAATATGCGTACCGATAATTACCCCTGTGTCATCGTATTATCTGTATGCACACGATCACCCCCGACCTAACGCGAGCCAAATAACACCGTGAAATTTTCAACAGGTTGCCGTCGTTGCGAGGTGTTTACGACGCCGGCGAGTTGACTCTTACTTAGCGACGTTATTGCCACCTCTCTCTCTCTCTCTCTCTCTATCTTCTTCTCTCTTTTTCTCTCTATCTCTCGTTCATTCTTTCCGCTTACATTGATCTATTATTCTTTTATACCTTTCGTACAGAGAACATGTGGAAATATTGAGAAAAAGAATTGGTAATAATTATCAAGTCTGGATAATAGTGCTTTAGTGAGACACTTTCAACTAAACATTTAGGTGGATATAATCATACTGTTTGGTAAATATGAACAAAAAAATAACACTGGTCATCAGCTATTTTGTATCAAAGATGAAAGTTACTGATTTGTACTAATTTTGACCTGCTGAATTCGAATATAGCAAGCAAGATCTTCCGTTGGTAACAGTTTTAGAGATGCACGGTAATGAATTTTTTATACTTTCCTTTAAAATTAATATTATTTTTATGTTAGCAAATTTAATTAGTTTAGCAAATTTAGATATGAGGACAGAACAATGTCATAGTTTAAAAGAGACGGCATGTTGATGGAGATAACGGAGAAGAAAGAGGGGATGATTAAATTTAGTTACAAATTCGGACGACTATATCTACGCATTGAGTGAAGGGATGAATTCGTATCTCGTGATGTACGTAACGTTACGCGCATCAAGAAATTAATAATTAATTTGTCATTAGTAAGTACATGTATCCGAACCGCGACATTTGTGGAATATTGATGACGTGGTGCTCCTGCGGTATGGTCGAACGTATCGATACTTCATGCTATCGAGTACACGCAGTTTATCGAGATGGAATCTCGCCGCCGGCTGCCCCGCGTACGGCCTATTACTATTGCCGGCTTATATCAAGCGCAAGTAGCAATAATATCGCGCCATCTTATTCGAGAAACAGGTTGGGAGGCGATACTTCTCAAATCCGTGTAAAATTTTACCTTTTAATCGCGGAATTTTAATCAAGCATTTAATCAAGAATTTAATCACGTTTCCATATAAATTCGGCGTGATATATGTAAATTACAAAATAAATTCTGTTTCGTGCTTTCAAACATTACTCATACAGTTGTCAATATTCTCTTTCCGGAACGAGGAGTGAAAAAGTAACCTTTCTGGAACCTTTGCTTTATGTTATCGTTTAACAATAATTTCATATAAATTCAAGATGAGACGTTTAAATTGCGAAACAAATTCTGTTTCTTGCTTTCGAGCATTATGCTCATGCAATTGTCAGTATTCTCTTTTTAGAACAAGGAGTTAAAAGGTAACGTTGGGTAAGTTTTCGTGCGTCACAAAGCGGACATATTCCTGTTATTGAAAGATCAGCGCTGTGTAATCGAGAAAAGGGGGAGAAAGAAAGAGAAGGAGGAAGAGAAAGCAGAGAGAGAGAGAGAGAGGAAAGGGGAGTCGTTAAAAGCGTAATTTCAGCAAATAAAGTACCTGTTACCGGTTCCACTGGAAAGTTGAGATTTCGCTCCCGTTAATGGTCGTGAAGAACCATAAAGATGGAGGCGCACGATTGGGACCTAAGCTTCAAAGGGCCGCTGGTCGGAATTGAGGTTTCTCCGTCATTAAGACTTTAACTACTTTCCACACCGACCAGCGACGCGATCGAGCACAGAGGGGGGGCCGTTCCGATGCGTAGGTGAGGGGGCGCAAAATGAATTCCGCGAGATCAAAGCGCGAAATGTTTCTCTTCAGCCCGGGCATCGCTTTGCCGGCTACGCCGGGCGGAGTAATTTATGCACGGCAGCTCCCGATTGAAAGATTTACTGCTCTCCGGGACTCACCGTGGCGCACGGTCAGCGTTGTTTGCGCCTCGTCGGAAATATTGTGGAATGAATCTTGGCGAAAGCGAGCCGCGTACGTGTTCTTTGGTATTCCGAGTTATGTGTCATTTACATCGCGCATAATCTATGCCGGCTGGATGAACGATCGCGCAGAGACGCGACGCGAGTGAAACTGTCGTATCGTGACGGAACTGTCGCACGAGATAGAAGCGAAAGGCTGGTACAGAAAAGCCGTAATTACGCCGTTGGCTATTAGTTGCGATTAATGTTCTGCGTAAATTTCACTCGGCGAAGGGAGACTCGGTGTGAGCCAGCTCGTCCGACAATATCGTGCGACACAATTTCTGATAATTCGAAATTGCCGCTTGAAAAACTTCGGCGGCTCGTCACTTCTCCCGGTGCGCGTCGCCCGAAACATCACGTTGAGTTTAAATAGCGAGGAATGGAGAAACGACGCAGCAGGCCTTGTGTATCGACATCCTTCAAACAACGCAGTAATTAATGGATCTCTTGTAACACGAGGAAACCCATAATCCCGTAATCTTGGGGCGACATTGATTTACGAGTGGGCAGTGTCATTATTCTCAAAAAGTATCAAGATTTCCGGCGCGCCAGATATCCAGATTCAATATCCTAATACCGCAATTTTTCAACGTCCGCTCGCTCGCGCACGCGCGCAAGGCGTTCCTACCGACACAACGCTCATTAGGCGATATCACGTGAAGCCGCCGTTAATTTAATACCGCACTCGCGTAAATATTCATACGTTAACGATCGCGAGCGCGCGATACAAGGGCGGCTTGACGAGCCGTTGCCACTGACACTTGATTCTCCTTTTTTGCCATTCTGTTGCAGGGGAGCGCACGGAAGCCATGCAACGTGACGCCGGATACATCTCCTCCGGAAGTGACGTCAGGCACTGGTCCGGACTTCTGCTTCCGTTTTCGTGGCTTCTAATACTCGCGCGCAACAGCCAAACTTTCTTGCTCTAACGAGCGCACACGCCCGACAGTATTTCACGCTTATTTCTTGCCGTTTCCGAGATGTACCTAAAATGCGACCAAGCCGATTTAGATCGTAAGATGAACTCTCTTGTAGCTCTTAAGAACATATTTATAAATCGTATTATGGTGTATTCCGACACGCGGCGCGACGTGCCCGCTAAATTCGTAATGCGCGGGTTATGCGCGATTTAGGAGGCGACAAGAATTATTCGCCGTATACACTTTACGAACGTACAAAACGTGCAGTTACGAAACTTAATTTAATTCTGCAAGTATCTTAACGGCGTAGCGAAGCGCAGATATCGTACTCTGATCGTAACGTAAGTACTCATAATCAAACTATTATATATCGCGATCGATGAATTGATCGATGTAACGTAATTACTTAGTGCGTTACGTAATTAATGTTACAACGCGACGGAGGAATTAACTAGGATAAAGAAATGAAACGATATATAAGTGCGTTCACGAGATAATCCACATTGAGTTTAATCTACATTGAATTAAAATTCATATGAAGTAGAATGAAAGAAGTTGATGAAGATATGCAGGTGATCCTCGAGAAGCACGGTTACAATTAGTAAATAATTTAAAACTGTGTAATTTTTTCCAGACTTAGCTCTCCGCACGCAAGCATACCTTTTTGGATACACAGTATCTACATCGTGCAACTTTAAGTAACTATAATCTTGTTGAGAAATAATATTTTCGGACACATTTTTATTTACATGAAGAAAATGTTATAGTAAAAATAAAATTAAACGTTAAAATTATATTTCTTACGTTAAAATTATATTTTTTTTTTCACAATGTTTTTTGTAAAGCTGAATTATACTGAGAAATTATGCTATAAATAGAAATAATAAATTTGACAATCTACTTAAATAGAAGAAAACATTCAAGTAGTTATAATAATTTTATAGTAAAAAATCAAACGCGCGCGCGTATATATTTTTAAAATAACATTTTTAAAAATAGCGTTTTAACAATACTATTAAGAAAAAAATATATAGTAAGTTCGATCATAATTTTGTATAATCTGTGAGATTACAGAAATGTTGTTACAATTTTTATGACAATATTTTCTACTTGCAGAGAGATATAAAACGACCTCAGAAATGAGATAGTGGCGCAACGAAACCAAAATCTGCAAACAGATTTGCGCCACTTTGAGGTCTTCCTGGACTTTTTACGAAAGTTGGTGCGCGATCGAATATTCGTTCGAATTTCGCAGACACAACATTGAAGGTGGAGGTTCAGGATTCATACGGTTGTTCTATTTTTTATGCATATCACCCTTTATTAAGTGACCGTGTCATTCGAATTCCGCGCAACCCAATGTCGTGTTATTCGAGGGACGCCTGCACGCGAACATAGATCCTAAATTAAGAGTGCATGTGTGCACGCGCATAAATTGTGAATCGTCCCGCCGACAGTGGCAATAATTTCCAGCACGTAAAATAATTGTAACAATAAATGAAATATAAGTGGCAAAACACCTTTCTCTTCTCTCTCATGTATATTTGGTCCCGCGAGTGCGCGTAAGAAGATGACGAGTGGCTCGCGGGAATCTAATTGAAACGGCGGTGAAAATAAAGACGAAACGTCCCGTAGGAAATTCCACATCTCGTAACTTTAACTTCGCGCGCAAATAATTCATTAAATGACCCGCGATACTCCATTTGATCCCAATGTCCCGGAACGTTCCTTTCGCTACGCTTCTCGCAATTCACGGTATTTCTTTGAGCGCGGCTCTTAAAGTCAATGGGATTAAAGCGGCCGCGCAGCGCTAAAGGAGACACGGAAGTAATTTGATATCGTGTATCGCGGTGCACATCCCTTCTGCCGGAGATGGGACACGAAGAATATGTCGTGAATTTCATGAAATTCCAGCGAATAAGCGTGTCCACGTTGTGCCGCGCTATTTACTCTTGTCCGCGTCCCGTGTATACAGAACAGCGGGAAAAGCTCTCATCGGACTATCGCGGCCGGGTAGCACGTACGTGTGCATTTTGGCGCATAATCACCGTGCAAAATCTTCATCTGTTTGAAATTGCACGACGTGACATTTTGCATCATCGATACATACAGGGCTGGCAAAAAGTCCGGAAACGGTCAAATATCTCGGAAAGGATCAATTGTAGCGAAAAATATGTAAGTAGCAAAGTTGTAGGGCTTAATAAAATATACCTAATGATGGCTAAAAATTTGACTTTGGGTGGAGGACGAAGGTCATACGAAGGTCAAATTGAATTTTTTAAATTGGACTCCCCACTTTTTATTACATATTCTTGTAGCTTATCTCAAGGGCTTTCCAGAAACCTATAATAAAGTATTTTTTCATTAGGCATATTTAGAGTTATGAGGCTTGAAAGGATTTTGGTCTTTAACTGTTTCTGTTTCGTAAAAACGTATCACTGTCTTCTGAACGATGGATTTAGAAATAAAATTGCGATCAAGATATGCAGCATTGAATGTGTAGATCAGTTACTTCTTCGTATGATCTCCAATATGGTCTCCAAATTTTCGATAAAGAAACAGCATTATCTTTTCTTTATCGGTTAACATTTTTAAAAAAGAAATTTGAAATTGTAGTTGGAAAAAGAAAGGGAAAAGACAAAGAGTAAGATGCGAGAGAGCACGACTCGTTTTTAAAATACAAAGATCGAGAAGCGTTATCGTGAAGCGCTGGTATGCGCGAGTTTTGACTGAGTACGTGTGATATTACGTCGTGAATGAATAACCGCGTTCGATGCGAGCAAATAAACAACTAAGTCGGTCATATCGTCTAGCTCGAGACACGAAAAACAAAGTCATTCTTGTTTTTCTCCCGTGTTTATGTTTTTTAGACTCCCAGCCTAGTTGTTCATTCGCTCGCATTGAACGCGGTTATTCATTCACGACGTAATATCACACGTACTCAGTCAAAACTCGCGCATACCTGCGCTTCACGATAACGCTTCTCCATCTTTGTATTTTAAAACCGAGTCGTGCTCTCTCGCATCTTACTCTTTGTCTTTTCCCTTTCTTTTTCCAACTATAATTTCAAATTTTTTTTTTTTTAAATGTTAACCGATAAAGAGAAGATAATGCTGTTTCTTTATCAAAAATTTGGAAACCATATTAGATCATACGAAGAAGTAACTGATCTACACA
>NW_022639489.1:949188-949260 GCF_010583005.1 Odontomachus brunneus | reverse complement strand
CATCTTTGTATTTTAAAACCGAGTCGTGCTCTCTCGCATCTTACTCTTTGTCTTTTCCCTTTCTTTTTCCAA
>NW_022639489.1:948329-949137 GCF_010583005.1 Odontomachus brunneus | reverse complement strand
ACCATATTAGATCATACGAAGAAGTAACTGATCTACACATTCAATGCTGCATATCCTGATCGCAATTTTATTTCTAAATCCACCGTTCAGAAGACAGTGATACGTTTTTACGAAACAGAAACAGTTAAAGACCAAAATCCTTTCAAGCCTCATAACTCTAAATATTCCTAATAAAAAAATACTTTATTATAGGTTTTTGGAAAGCCCTTGAGATAAGCTACAAGAATATGTAATAAAAAGTAGGGGGTCCAATTTAAAAAATTCAATTTGATCTTCGTCTTCCATCCAAAGTCAAATTTTTAGCCATCATTAGGTACATTTTATTAAGCCCTACAACTTTGCTACTTACATATTTTTCGCTACAGTTGATCCTTTTCGAGATATTTGACCGTTTCCGGATTTTTTGCCAACCGTGTATACGCGCGCGTATCGACATATCGCGCGTGATCAATTTTCTTGAATTAATGTCTCGAGATTTATTGCGAATATTGTAAAACGGCATGGGACTTTTATGTTCACCTCAATCCGTTTCCACAAAAATTGCGGAGAAAAGTCTGAGGCACCCTGTATACGTATTAATTATACAGGGTGTTCGGAAAGTACCGGGACGCCCGAATATCAGGAAAAATATAAGTTTTACAAAAAAATGTTTCAGACAAAAGTTGTGGCGTTTAAAAAGATGTATTTACTGATCACATCAGTTTGACCTTGGGTTGCGTAGCGAAGGTCAGGTCAAGGTCACATTAATTTTTTTAAATGGAACACCCCATTTTTCATTGCATATTCTTATAGCACATCTCGAGAGCTT
>NW_022639489.1:913690-948236 GCF_010583005.1 Odontomachus brunneus | reverse complement strand
AACTGATGTGATCAGTAAATACATCTTTTTAAACGCCACAACTTTTGTCTGAAACATTTTTTTGTAAAACTTATATTTTTCCTGATATTCGGGCGTCCCGGTACTTTCCGAACACCCTGTATAATGATATCAATACAAATATACAGGGTGTTTCTTAACCTCCGCCCACGAAGTACATAACGTTATTTTTTATGAAAAATTGAATCGAAAAGTCCTGAACTATTTTTATCTTTGATGTTTAACAAAGCAGATATTCTTTAATAAACTTCAGCAAATCCGCGCCGTCTTTTAGAAGTATATCATACACTTGCAGGAAACTTTATTCTAACTAATAGCTAACTAATAACTAATAATAGCTAATAACTAATAACTAACGTTACTTAAGTTTGTTCACATTTCAAGATGCGAATATGCACTCTTTTTTTAGTTAGTTCTGAATCATTATTTTTATATTTTCTTGAATGTTTCGCTGCTGCATTCACGCACAGCTCACAGACGTGTATATTGCTAAAGAACGGCGCGGATTTGCTGGAGTTTATTAAAGAATACCTGCTTCGTTAAGCATCAAAAACAAAAATGGTTTAGGATTTTTCGATTTAATTTTTCATAAGAAATAACGCTACGTGCTTCGTGGGCGGAAGTTAAGAAACACCCTGTATATATGTTAATTACAAATTGAAATGTGCGCGTTGCATATATTACAACGCGTTTCGATGCAAGTAATATTCTGCGGTGCGGCGTTACCGCGGATTTATTATTCCCGTGATGCATGGTCCCGTGTAAGAATTATTATAATCCACATAATATGTGTACATATAATCAATTTTTACTCGGCCCGCATGTCGCTACATGAAGTAAATTCATGTGACATTAAGCGCCGTTGAATTATGCGTCAGGCTCTCTTATAAATATCAAATAAGATGTTGTTTACTTATTCATACTTATTCCGATATGCAAAAGAAAATCATGCCGCGCACTCGAATTTGTCAAATGCAGAGATGCGTGCGTTGGCGACTTGCAATTTCTCTTGTCACGCATCGCAAATTCTGAGAACATAATTCTCCTTAAACTCGCGATTCCGCCGCCGTTACCGCGCTGTTAGCTCTCTAGAGATGTCAGCTTTGATATGTTATGAATTTCAGATAGGACGAGCAAAAAGTCACATCGCAGGTAAGGTTGCATATTTGATCGCGGGTTGAATTATCTGCATGACAAAAAACCGCCGAAGAAATAAGAGAAACGCAGCATGCTTTTTCCTCATTCGGTGGAATTGGCTCAAATAATATATCGGCCATGTTTATTATATTATAAAATTAATTGATTATATTATATATTAATAATTAATTTATTATATATATTATAAATATGTATAATTATGAATAATAATAATTAATAATACATTATAATTTATTTTGATAAACTCTGATACAAAAGGTACATTAGATAACAATTTTTTTTTATGTTATATAATATTTCATTTACATTATTAAATCTTAAATATATTTAATTTTTTTTATAACATAATAAACGTGTTGATCATGTGCTTTGCTTGTCTTTATCGTGTCTTTATCGTGAAAGGCACGATAGAAACGAATTCACGAAATATTTCTCTTAAAACATAGACACTTTTCTCCAAATCTCATTAAAATCAGAATAATATATTATAATTAGAAAATATAAAAATAATGATTCAAAACTAGCCAAAAAAAGAGTGCATATTTGCATCTTGAAATGTGAACAAACTTAAGTAATGTTATTAGTTAGAATAAAGTTTCCTGCAAGTGTATGATATACTCTACTTCGGGTAATAAAAGCAATTTTACATTCATAAAATGATTGAAATAAAGCGTATAGACGGACGAGGTAAAGTTGGCCACTATTTAAGAGTCGACAGGTCTGTGGAGACTTCTCGCAGAGATCCCGCAATTACCAACCCGAATATATATTTTATATGTTGTCTTCTTATCCCGAATTGCAAGTCAACTTGCCGGGGCAAGATGGTCACGTTGCAATATGTTTGTATTTTGATTATTATAGAAGAAAATATAGGTTTATAAAGTTGTTGCGGGCGTAAAATATAGAAAAATGACGTCTCTGTCATATTTGTACAGTCAATCGTAATAAATAGTTGTCTGAGAAGTTGTGATTTCGAAATTCTGAAGAATGTGCCAACTGTCCCCGTTTATTCTTTTGCGTGGCCAATTCGCGTTCTTTATGCGCGATGGACACGTGAATTGCAAAGTATACATTCGGCGTAAGTTTTCTTAACGATTCAATTTAAATATTGTAAAATTTGTCTATTGTTAGGCACTCAGTACTGTCGAGGATTTGCAAAGCGAGTTACATTTTATGCTTAACCTGATAGCAGTATCTGACAATTTTATGGTTGAATAGTGTCTATGGACGTCGTAAAGGGAGAACGCGCCATTTACTACTGAACTTCACGCCGTACCTATACGCTTCCTTTACCACTGAACGTGACGGCGTATCCCAGAGCATGTTCTCTCTACTACTACTGAATATTACTTGCTACATTGTACTGACTTAACGATCACTGTTACTTTAATTTCGTCGGAGACCTTACAAGCGATACAACTGCTGTGACAACTTTGGAAATTGTTACTTACACCTAGATAGAGATGATTTTCATGATTATCGCGTCTCAAATGTCTTCTTTGTCCCGATAGATCGACGCACGTAAATTTTACATTTTTAGATAAAATCACGAAGTAATATATATAAATACGAACGAAACACAAAATAAAATATTCAAAATTTGCTTCAAACAATATGTCATGTTAAATATATAACATGGAAATTTGAGTATAGCTTTTAGTAAATTTGCTGTGTCAAAAAAAAAGAGATTTTTACACATTATGGTATAATATAAATTTAATAATTAACGCAATACATAATGTATTTGTTTTATAAATGTAATTAAAAGAATTGTAAACTTTCCATCGTCGATTGTCTCACATCGTGATAATCATGAAAGCCTATCTGGCATATGTTTATGAAAAAAGTAGCAACAAGTTCACGCATCGCACGGATAGTAAAAATCGATATCCTTTCTATGTCATTTCTTCTTTTCCCAAAATATTCGGTCTTATTTTCAGTTTCCGCTCAAGATGTTTTCCTCGCTGACTTCTCACGAAGATCGTAATTTGACTTAAATGCGAGGTGTCCCGAATTTATAAATGAAAATGCCGCGACCGGCTGCTTCCCTTCGGGAGTTCTACCTGTTTTGAAATTGGTGCGCCCCATGCGCATTTTATATTCAGGACATTACCCCGTGCTGAATTATTTTTCAAGTTCGGACAGGAGCATCGGTAGCAGTAGTAGTAACTCTTCCCGGCCGCGGTTCCTGTCGTCCTGTCTCAACCATCCCTTCCACTTGCTCACCGTCGCCAGAACGAATACTAGTTCAGCTTTTCTCTCGGTGTAACCGTATATAACTGTCACTTCACGGCGGGGATGGTACGAGCTGTAAAACTCGGCCGACCACGTCAACGTAACGCCCGACGTGTATCCAGAGATCCAAATTATAGTATCTGCGTGGTCTGTGAAAGTTCTAGCGTTTTACGGAGCGGTGATGCGCGACTCTTTCGCCGAGAGAGAATCTAACCGCGGCGTCCCTCCGAGAGAGCTTCTCCACACTGAAAAAAAGGTTTGATTGAATTAACCAAATATCTGGTCAAATATGAACGATCTAGAAATTCCGATCGAAGTAACCCGAATTCTATTTAAGTTAACAAGATTTTTGGTTGACTTAAACAGAATTCGGGTTCAATCGGAATATCTGGATCGTTCATATTCGACCAGATGTTTGGTTAATTCAACCTTTTTTTCCGTGCAGGCTTCGAATTTATGATCAGCGAATACATTTCGACGCATTAATTCACAGTTGTATATTGCGAGAAATGAAGTGTGTTATAATAAAATTTTAACGCGTTTCTTCACTTTTAATATCCCAAACGGCACAAATCTCCACAGGACATCCTAAATATATTCTGAGAACGTCCTGCGTCCTGAGATACATATGAGATTAGAATAGGCATACATATGTTAATTTAACCTGTTAATACGATATTGTATGATATAAAGGTAAAGAGATGTGTCGTTACTTTATTTTCCAGTATGTTATTTATTGTTTATTGTTTATTTTTAGATGTCCAGCGACTTATTTTTAAAACAGATGAAACGCTTACATTCCTTATTACAAAGTTATCGATGTATCAGTTCACAGATGTGTTGAATATCAATAATAAGACTTCTCAGGAGAAATGTCTGGATGTTTAAAATTTTGTAAAAAAAGACTACGTTTCGTTTGGTCTTAAAAAAAAAGTTATTTAATACGTCCGTGAATTAATACATCGATACTCCATATTTGCGAACAATAAGTAATAACTCACAACAAAAATGTGTGAATATAATGATGTAGAGTGGTGCTGAAGACGAAAAGGACGCTCCCTTGACGAATTTGCAATGATAGAAGCTGATAATTCAGCAGGGAATTTGATTAATTCCTTGCACGCTTTTATCGCGCACGCTGCCTACAACACGGAGAGAGTGTCAATATCCTATTTAATTCAAACACCCCCTTACCGTAGGGGAAGGCAATTAATCCGCGCTGCGCAAAGAGGATCTCGCGGGTTTCTAGTGATTAATTAAATCGCACGATGTGCAATGTGCAAATCGACGGATGCCGACGGACGCTTCCTGATTACGCCTGATGGACAGCCGTAGAAAAATGGACGAGCGCGTCTAACGAGGCACGATGCGCAATTCGAGCGTCGCGTCGGGGATCGTTAAAAGTGCCGCTTAAGCGACGCTAAAGCAAGAATAAAATAACACTAAATTTACGGCGGGACCGTGAATCAACATGCTTTATGATTGTTCGGGTAGCGGATGATAAAGGGTGGGCGCGGGGAACTAGCCTGGCCAGGTCGAACAGGGACTCGAATGGCCGGCCGGGTGGGGGGATGAAAATTGGAAAACTGCATTGTCCACCCGTTCTGCCCCTCTGGGACACATTCGTTAGTGGGCATCGTCCGCTGACGATAAATTTCACGTATCTTCCACTTTCCCGTCTTTCACCTGCGTTCAAATTAAAGATCAGCTCGGTCGTGATTGCTCCCCCCGCGAGTCTCGACTTCCTCCCTCGCGCTTCGCCTCTCGATTGCCTTTATTAAATATTTCGACGGAAGTGTCGAGCCCCCGTTAAGGATAACCCCGTGTTTTTCCTCTCCAGTGCGAATTGGATATTCGCCACGGCGGAGAGCCGCGCGACTGTGCGAGACACTGGCCGGGAATTCGGATGAGGCTAATCATGAGAGGCGCAACCTTGAGCCCGCGACTCGGGGATACGTGACTCTCGCGGTCTCACGCGAGTAACTATTTCCCCCTTTCCCTCTTCGTCCCGCATGTCGGGCAAATCCAATCTCAATTGCGCTACATTCGAGACGTCGCTGTTGAATCGCTCGCGCGTCTCGCGACGTATAATTCCATCCCGAGCGTCTTGCTCGATATGCACTCGGAACGAAATGCGAGTCGCTGCTATGCTGCCGTTGTACTCACAAGTGACCCTCACTACGCGATACACGCCGATTTTGATCACCTTCTGTGATCTGGCACGGCATCCCAAGAGATGATTATTTATGCGGAGGAAATTATAGCTCTCAAAGTCACTTTTAACGGTCATACGAGATGTCTCATCTTAATAGTACTTGTTCTGCAGACCACGATAGAGAGATAGCAATATTCCTATAGTTGAGGCCACGTATATGAGGATGTACTAACTGAACATCATTATACGTCATACTTTCTTAAAGTAAATCAGTGAATAGTCACTGATATCATTTATAAGTATAGCACTGAGCACTTTCAGTGCAACACTTATAACTGCAAATTAGTATATATTCACTGTTTTCAGTGATGTTTCACTGATTCATTTTAAGAGAGTAAGGACCATGGCTGTGAGATATAGAATGTACAGATAGGCATATAATAACTTTTAATGCTACATTTGTTTCACTTGAAATCACATAAATTTTCTCTTAACTATAGAATATATGTGGATACAGCAACCATAGTAGTTTTCCACGTGTGCAATATAAGTTGTAAGCTCGACGATTTTTTGAAAGAACACGCTCGAAAAACCGTCCATGTGTGTGTTGTGTTAAAATTAGAGGGAGATACACGGGCCGATCGACATGCGCGCATTAATTGGATCGTATGAAGCGCTATTGAAACCGCAAAACATATTGATACGTTCAGCTCCTGCGAGCGCTAGCGCAAAATTCACCATGATATATCGTAGCGCGACGGGGAATAATACGAAATTTCAGAATGAAACAGGTTAAATTGGACGTACCACGGCGTGGAACGCGCGCGGAATTTTATACACGGCAGCTTTATTCCGATCCCTGGGCGCCGGCATATCCCCCCTGCACTTGATCTGAACGCAACCGATTTTTTGTCGGACACATTTTTGTACGCGCAAGCACGCCATTTTTTCTCGTTCTACTTTTCTTTATTCCTTTCTCCTTTTTTCCTCTATCCTTCTTTTCCTTTCTTCTCTCTTTCTCTCTCTCTCTCTTTTTTAATTCGCTTCGTGTTCGCGGATCGACAGGCGCGCCTTGTCGAGACATTTCGATAGCCGGATAGACAAACGGCGGCTAATTTTCGCGGATCCGCCCCTGCGCGTGACTCAAACAAAAAAGGGGCCGCTTTTCCGTAAAAAGTGTTTGCGATCTTGCTTTGTTAACGGGCAATTCAACTTTGTTGCTTCGAATAAACAACGGCCGACCAAACGAATGTACCTTCCCAATAGCGCGTTCAACCTCGCTTTTAGCGTCCCTTTTCACGCAAATTGCCCCGAAAAGCTGGGCCAGTTAAAATGTTTACGAACGTCAAGTTTATTGCGAGGGATACATTCGAGCTGAAAATGCGAGCTTTTACAAGCCGTGCCGGTGTATAAAGTACGGTGTGATTTTTGCCGCGCAGTGACTCGCGAATTTCGAAGCTCTCGTTCGCGCGCGATTAAAAAGCTGTGAAGGAGTGTATGTAATAATGATTAATGAGCTGGCCTATATGTATAGTTTCCGTCCGTCAATGTTAGACGAATCCATACGGAATGCATACATATTTGTTTGTTTGTTTGTTTGCTTGCTTGCTTGTACGTAACCCGTACATAACGAAAGATATATGAAGTGTGAAAGGTATAGCCTTTTAAAACGTAGATATTTCAGAAATTAACTTTTCTCAAAAACTTCAGGATTAACTTTTTTCAAGATATGAAGTCAATGAAATTTTCCAAGTGTTTAATATGTCTAAAAGCAAAAGCTGTATATGTAAAAGTAAAAACTGTGTATGGTATACAAAATATCTTTCCACTTAAAGTATCCTGCAAATATATCTTTCATATTTTAATAATTACTTAATATTTACAATTAGAGACATAATATATATTATTATTTTTGTTAATAAATGCTAAAATGTCCAGATGAGAAATTGAGAAAAAACTTAATATTGGGATCTAAAAACTTGGTACACCCGGATTATATTAAGAAAGAGAATGAGAGAGAGCAAGAGAGAGAGAGAGAGAGTGATATATACAGAGTGTTGAAAAAAAAGGGTCACATATTTTGATAGCAGGTAGTATTGATCAAAACAAGAAGAAAAGTTCTAATTAACATGGGTCCTAAGACTAATTTCTTCTAAGATAGAAGCTATTTTGTTATTTGAGCTCTTTGTCATTTTCTTATTAGTCGTGTCATCTTTAGAATGTAATGAACAAAGGAGTAGGGGAGAGTGGGGTACAATGGGGATATCTTTTTTCTAGATGCCTTAAAAAATAAAAAATTAACAAAGAGAGATAAAGAAACAATTTTTATTTTAATATGAAATGTAATCATTTATTTTCCATAAAAAAAACTGAAGTAAAGAAACTGAATGTATGATAACAAAATAAAAACTCTTTTTTTTACAAAAAACAAAAAATTTTAATGCTGACTCAGTATTAGAGGAGGTGCTCTATGTGATTGCCATTCACTCTCACCCATGTTTCAGCCCTACGTCTCAGAGAATCACGCACTCTTTCAAATCACGCATTCTAACTTCATTTCTCTCTCCTGATATTTACGTTTAGTTCGCAATAGATACTACAAGTCAAACGACATTGCGTAGGCCTTAACGAATGTGAGCAGCCCTAGTAAACAAAAGAGTGTTTAATTTTTTATGTTTTAAGGCATCTAGATAAAAGATATCCCCAATGTGCCCCACTCTCCCCTACTCCTTTGTTCATTCTAAAGATGACACGACTAATAAGAAAATGACAAAGAGCTCAAATAACAAAATAGCTTGTATCTTAGAAGATATTAGTCTTAGGACCCATGTTAATTAGACCTTTTCTTCTTGTTTTGATCAATACTACCTGCTATCAAAATATGTGACCCTTTTTTTTTCAACACCCTGTATATATATATATATATATATATATATATATAGAGAGAGAGAGAGAGAGAGAGAGAGAGAAAGAGACAGAGAGAGAGAGATCGTACGTACCGTATTACAATTTTTTAAATGTATTTAATGAATTTAGATTTTTTTTATTGTTTTTAAATCAGTTTACTTTAACATAACCGTTTGTTACATTTTTAACTCTTTGAATATTGTGGGCAATTATATGCGCTCGACGTAAAAATCTCGTTACAAACTGCGCGTGTCTGCACGTTTACTTTCTCCATTTGCATTTTTGCATGCTTAATTTATTTTTTCTTTAATTTTTTCCCGCGGAGGATAATAAAATCGCGCGTCGTTTCTCTTATACATTGTATAATGAATGGATAAAAATAACATTTGCGAGTTATTATAACAGCTAATAATACGACACACGGGCGCGCTGAAGTTTTATGCATATTAACATTGAGACTTTATGCTTTACATTGGTTTATTTCTGTCTTCGACGACCGACAACTATCTCGCGCTTCGCCGTTGATTTTGTTAAAGGCTTCCGGTCATAACGAGCTCGAACTCATTAATGGACGAAATGGTAACAGTTGAACTTTTCCGCGACATTGTCCTATTATCATCTCAAAGTATCATGTACGTAACCCTGAATGCAGAACGTCGCGCGGCAAATTAAATCGCTGACGGCGAAGTTAATGGGTTAATGAGGGAGTTCTTTTCAAGCTACACGCTCTTTTTGCCTGAACGATCACTTTGCCGGGATGCCGAGTGCATTTATGAAATGCCAGGGGCCAAATAAAAACCCGTGCCTCCCGTTTCGCTCTACGCCAATCCGCGCGATAAGATGAAAATTGATATTTAATTAAGACATCAATTCGCATACATAATGAACTGAGCGTGGCGCAGCAATTTTCCCGTTATGTAGATACGCGCGCATTAATTGTGCATTATAACGGCGCGCGTTATTTTATAAAAACCTTTCACGAACGTTGCATATTTACGCGGGATGGATTGCACTGGGTGTAATTGCGCGTATGAAATTACCAACGCGCGATTATAAATGTACAACGAGCGAGAAGCGAGGTAAAGTAAGAATGGCGTTTTTCTCGTGGAAACCATGGTGCGATATATTACTGGCACTGATTCGAACAAAGGACCCAGCGAATGAAACTAAAAGCGACAGGCTAAAAAGCGAGACTTTGCGTAAGCAACATTTGTATAATTCTTATATCAGCAAGTGCACACACAGAGCCGAACCGTTTTCTATCGCGCGAGGATTAAGGTGCGTCAAACGCTCGGAATGTAAATAAAGAAGTAGTTGTTCAACAGATATTGTGTAAATCTGTCGGTGCCAAAGTTACGTTCTTGTGCAATTTTCTATTAATCGTGCAGTCAAGTTGAATATCGTACGATATTCAACTTGATATCGCACCGAATTAGGGTCGCGATAATACGAACACATTGACGAGAGTAGAGTGGGCAAGACACACACAGCTGCGTCGGAAGTAATATTTTACGTGTTCTGTGTACGCAAAGTATTACAGTGCGCAATAATTGTCTCTGACAATTAAAGTGTTTACGACGTATTCATTCTTGACTTAGATGCGCGTTTACGACAAGCTGAATGAAATATCTATTTTTTTCACGTCCACATGTATACTTTTCGTTGCATACGAATTTGCATACGTGCTCTTTCATGTATTTGCGTACCGGTGGCGAGTAATTGACCAATTTATAATCGCCAAATTGTTTTCTAAAGACTCCATAGAGCGTGTCTTAACTCCATACATGTCTTAATTAAATGCGTATTTCTCATGTTCCCCCCATGAGTACTTTATATTTATACTAATATACTTATACTTTTGTACTTATGTATTTTTGTACTTTTGAATATTTATACTTTAATACTTTTTTTTGTTATGTCAGGTATTCTGGTGCACGTTTTAATGTATTTTCTACCAGTTCATTTTTTAATTTCAATATGCGTATTTACAACAAAACAAATGAAAAGTCCATTTTTACATGTCTATATATATATACTTTTTGTTGCACACGAATTTGGGCTGTTTTTTTATGTACTTGGCATATTTTTCTACTTTTTCTCATTATTTTAGACGTGTCTATTCAATTTCAAGACGCGCACTTACGACAAGATAAATGTCTCTTCACGGAAGTGCTCCTCGTCGAAATTCGAGATATTCATATACGTGAATATGATGTCACGTTTATATGAAATTATTTATATTAATGTTCGCAAATATTGTATGGAGGGAACGTGAGAAATACGCATTTAATTAAGACACGTGTTGCTCTATGGAGTCTGTAGAAAACAATTTGGCGATTATAAATTGGTCAATCACTCGCCGCCGGTGCGCAAATTTAATTGAAATATATGCACATTTTAATGGTATACAGCTTCAACAAATTTGCATTGGAGTTTGCTTTAATTTGCATTTGGGATGTGTTTCGTTGAGACAACTCGCACTTCGATTTGTACGTCACACGAACGGATTAGTTTGATTGACTTTTAACAGTATTAATCAGTCGATCGTTGAAATTCATCCTTCACGCATCGTTTGAGCAATCGGTGTTATCCGATTATCGCTCCTAAATAATTTGCATAAAGAGCGATCTCGCGATTTAAATTTAATTTTTACAGACCGGTCACAACACGCAATTATTTCACATTTCCTTGCTTTCAGCTTCAAGAAATGTACTTAAAGATTGACGAGACGACTAATGTTCTCCACAATGGTGAGTCGAGTAATAGCGGAATATAAAATGTATCACAATTCCTTGAAACAGTAAATATCACCGAAAGAAATAAAAATTGCTATATTAGGTAAACGAATGATGAGCAAAAATTTTACTAATTTTCTTTAATTTAACAAATATTGAATGTATACACTCAACAAATGCATACGCAAACTTTAATACTATATTATTTTGTAATAATAATAATCCGCAATAATCAGCATATTTTTAAGTAATAATCACTACAATCGTTACTATAGATATCTGAAAAATAAGAGATTTTTACGAATTTTTTTTTAAGGAGATCAATATTATAGGGTCTTAAGCGTACTATATATCATTGCTTTAATTATGAAAAAATTATTTAGAAAACTACGGAATTTTGTCTATATTTTTTGTGATAATCACAGTGCCATTGGAACCAGTGGATAACATTATAGCTTGTGTAATAATTTGAAACAAGTAGAACAAAAGAATTTGAAAACTGTATTAAATTTGTTAGAGGGTAAAATAAGATTCTTTGGAAAATTTTCAAAATTAATACTTTTCCCGGAACATTAAATAAAAAAGAAAAACACAAGAGAACTGACTTGTAATTTCAAAGTGTCGGCATTTTGTTAACTTTTGACTTTTTGCAAGACAAACATAGTTTCGCGTTTCATATTTTATGGAGTCGATCGTATAGCTTTTATTCTCCTTTTCGACAAAAAGAAATAATTTATGTAAAAAAATGTGAACCAATATGTGATTTAAGTACGATGTTTATCTACTGCGGCTGAAAAAAAATGTTATTTAAATTGTGAGATAAAAGTTACATCTCTTTTTCTCGACTGTTGATGCATCGTGCAAATATAGAGCCCACAGGTGTTGTTAACAGTTGAGTGGATAAAATACATAATATACGGCTTCAACGTAATACAGCTCAAACAAAGTCAGCTGTTATGTAAGACCAAGTACCGCTTATAAAAGGGAACGCTGACGCTGTTGGCTATGCTCAGTTTGAAATTCATTCTGGAATTGATTTCTGAACTACGACGTTTAAGATGATGAAGTTGGCTATTCTGTTAGTCGTCGGCGTTATCGCCAAACGTGAGTAAACAAAATTTGTTAATCAACAATTAGCATATGTTTCAATGACATACTGTACGAAATATTAAATACGAGAAAAGAAATTATTTATAAGAAATAATTTGAAATATGCAAATTTTATCACACACACATACATATTTTTAAAAAAATTTTCCTATAATTTTACATATTAATTTTTGTATGTGGGTGTATAAATTTATGTAAATGTAACAAAAAAGAGATACTTACAAAGAAGGATATATACATATCTTTTAGCTAATATGTATGTGTATCCACGGATTGAAATATCTCCAGACAGATGAATGATTAGGAACTTAATTATTATCCTCAGAGGCATACGGGGATGAGCCTGAAGCTATAGTGGGTGGCAGCATGGCAACGCGCGGGCAATTTCCACATCAAATCTCTCTTCAGTACTACGGTTCGCATATTTGCGGGGGCACAATTATTGGCTCCAGAAAAATCCTCTGCGCTGCTCACTGTGTTGAAGATATGAGCCTGAGTTCCTTGGTACATAGGTAACAGTTACCACCAGAAACGTCTCATTCGATTATTGAATGTTTTTCTTAAATAGATATTATAAATATGTTAATATAAGAAAGCCAGCGACATTATAGTTTTTTTCTCCAGAACTTCATATCCTTATCTTCTAATTCATTTTGACTTTCTTATTTAACTTATTAAAATTATTTGTTATGCAGACAGTTGTAAGCGGTGGTATCCGTAGCTCCGGCGACGGGGAAAGGCACGAGATCGAGAGTATAAAGGTACATCCAGGTTATACTGGTCGACAGTCGGACGGCTGGAAGGACGATATCTGTGTGATCACTGTAAGTTTAGTTCCTAATCCTCGTTAAGTACGTAATGTAATAAGATGTAATGAGTGCGCAACAATATGAGATATTTTGTTTATAGCTGAAAAAACCGATTGCAATGAGCAGCGTCCAAAATGTAATTCCTCTAGCCAGTAGGGATTATGCTACTGGAAGTTATCGCGGTACAATTAGCGGATTCGGAAAGACTAGTGTAAATTCGGGTGTTTCGCCTTACCTTCTATACGCCAATGTGAACATTTTGAGTACCAAGGACTGCTTAGCTGCACACCCGAGAAACAGTTGGGGTGGCGCATACACCACTGAAAAACAAATATGCATTTTGGAAAAGCGTGGAATAGGTGCTTGCCAAGTGAGTGTTTTACCTTATCTTATACTTGATATATTTGGAAAGGATTATGTACATATGAATGTGTCTTCCTCAAGAAATAGAAACGAATTCAACGAGTACTAATGGAAAATGTACAATTTTTTAGGGTGACAGTGGCGGTCCTCTCATTTGCAATGGTGAAGTTGTTGGTGTCACCTCTTGGGTCGCGCCCTGTGCTTTGGGTGTTCCTGATGTATACACTTGTGTCCTACCTTATTTGAGTTGGATTAAGGCAAATCTATAGAAGTATTGATCATTCGAATGACCACAGTCGACCGGCGATCTATATTCCAGGCATTACTTACAATTTTCAGTTACTGCGTGTGAAACGTAATATAATTTTGTATCATTCTTATGAAAGATACCAATGATGTAACATCAGTAACATCATTTCTATAAGAATGATATTAAAGTGTAATCTCGTTGAATGATATAAAAGAATCAATAAAAAATAATCGTATTATGCAAAATAAATTTTGTGCGTATTCTTTTTCCCGAACATTGAACATTTGGCCAATAAAACTAAACTTCTTTTCCCGTGCATAGCTGAAGAAAGACACAAATGTACATAATAAAGCACATTAAAATCGTGTTTGTGTAAGTATCAATAATATTAATAAATGAACGTTGAAATATCAAAGTATCAAATTGAGAAAAACTTAACATCGAGGATCAAAAACTCGGCATGCCCCAATGAATACACTGCGGCGCTTGATAATATATTTCTAATATAAGTCAGCTCAGCTGTCATGCAAGGTCAAGTGCAGCTTATAAAAGAGAATGCTGAACTGTTGGCTATATCCAGTTTGAAATTGTTTCTGGTCTCGATTCCTGAATTGCGACATTCAAGATAATGAAGTTAGCTATTCTATTGGTTGTCTGCGTTATCGCCAAACGTGAGTAAACAAAATTTGTTAATCAACAATTTATAAATAGTGTAATTAGGGTATGTTTGAATCACATATTGTATGAAATATTAAATGAAGGAGAAGAAATTATAGTAAGAGATAATTTGAAATATGAAAATTTTATCACGCATGTTTTTAAAACATATTTTCCTATAATTTTATATATTAATTCTTGTATGTGGATGTGTAAAATAATGAAAATGTAACAAAAAAGAGATACTTGCAAGGAAGGATATATAGATGTTTTTTAGCTAATATGTATGTGTGTATACACGGAGTGAAATATCTCCAGACAGATGAATGATTAGGAACTTAATTATTACCCTTAGAGGCATACGGGGATGAACCTGAAGCTATAGTGGGTGGCAGCGTGGCAACGCCCGGACAATTTCCACATCAAATCTCTCTTCAGTACTGGGGTTTGCATATTTGCGGGGGCAGTATTATTAGCCCCACACACATCATCACCGCCGCTCATTGTGTTAAAGATATGCAACAATCATCTTTGGTATGTAGGTAACAGTTACGACCAGAAACGTCTCATTCGATTATTGAATGTTTTTCTTAGATACATATTATAAACATGCTAGTAAAAGAAAGCCAGGGACATTATATTTTTTTCTGCAGAACTTGATATCCTTATCTTCTAATCAGGGACCCGGACCGAAATGAAATTTCGCTTCGGTTACGGTCCGAGGCTATATTTCAATTTCGGTTTCGGTTTCGATTCCGGTTCTTTCATTGAAAACGGTGATCGTAACCGTTTGGATTTCAGTTATCATTTTCGAATTTTTTCGGTTACGGCTAGAAGTATCTATCGTAAAATGTATAAAGCATAACAAAATTAATACAGGAAGTCCTTAGACCCTATGGACAGCCCTTAGACCCAACGAGAAAGAGAGAGTAGGTGATACGTTCGCGCTTGTCTAATGTCCGAGGCTGACTGAACCACCGCTCGCTCACGGACACGGTCGCGTGAGTGTGTGTGCATCCCCTCCCTGCTGCTCGCGTGCTGCTCGGGGCTCACAGTTGCTATCTAGTTTAAAGGTCCTATACTCTGCTAAAAGTGGATAAAACAGCGATATATAATATATTCTATCTTTCTTCCTTCCTTTTTTACCATCGGAATCTCACTTCATGTTTCCATTTTCTGCCATTTGGTCGATGAAGACTATGTCCATTACACTTCGGACCATTGTTAACAGGAGCATCTGATAGCCATGATCAAATAGTCAAAAGTGTCCGTAGTTGGAAAACGCTCAGACATAGTAAAAAGTCTGTTCTTTTTCGCTGCATTACGGATCTTGTACAATACGTTGAAGTGAGAAAATATATACTTGTATTACTTCAACTTATTGCATAAGTTCAATAGTGCAATGAAAACGAATAGGCCTAATAATAGACCGAGCGTGAGATGCAAAATCTGAAGATCAGGAAGAAAGAGATGGAAGATAAGGATGGAAGATAGATTAGGATAATCGTTAGAGAGGGAAAGCACGGCATCTGCTTTCTGTTCTTTCTTTTAATCTTTACTTCCAAATAGAGGACACACTAGGTCTATGTTTATGGATGAATACTCCATTGCACATATTAAAGGAACTATAAACCCATACAGCACAAAAAGGTTGCAGGAACATTGCATAGATATTACATGGAAACATTGTAACATTTCATATATGTTGCGAAACGTTGATGCAACGTTGCCGCATGCTTGCAACAATGTTGAAATGTCCGCCCTTAGAAACGTTGTTGTGAAACGTTGTAGCAACGTTACGGTGGAATATAATATAATGGTTGCACTGAGTAGATGAAGCAGCTTTCCACTGCGCTGTTAGCAGTTTTGCAATTGTTGTAAAAATTTCTGCTGAGAGACACTTTGCGGTTTTCTATCATGTTTATTAAGCAATCCGGCGTGTTAAAAGTATGTTAGAAGAAATAGCAACTGCTTAGTAAGCATGTTGGCGTAAACCACCGATATCGCTCAATAGAAAATCTTACAACAATTGCAAAGCTGCCTGCAGTTCATAATAAAGTTAAACTGCGTTTTTTTTTGTTAAATGAACCAGTACAACTGATATAATAGTGAACACAACATGTTGCTACAAACATGATAGCATATAATGCAGATTGTAACAAATAAATACTACGAGCATAAATAGGCAACCAAAAAAACATATGTATAATAAGTTTGTAATTGTTTTGTATTCAAAATGTAATTAAATCTTAAATAATAATAAAATAATAATTAATTAATAATTAAGTTTAGCTAAAAAAAACAGACCAATAAATAACGCGGCACGCAAATTCTATGAACGCTATAAAGATATAAGAAAATATAGACATAAATAAATACTTCAATTTCTGTGGTTAAGATACAAATACGCATATATCATACATGTATTATGCATAAATTATAGCATTATAGTTTTTAATTATTTATAATGTTTCTGCAATGTTGTTCTAACATTTCCGATAGAAAGTTACAATTCCATGTTTATGTTATGTTTATGTAATATTACGTTGAAATTTGAAATGACGTAACGTTCCTATAATGAAACTGCAAGCTTCTGTGCTGTATGGAAAATAAAGGTGTACTTCTCTGTTCCAAATTTCCAATGTAAAACATGGAGAAGCAACGGAAATGTCCGCGTTGCAAAATACATGTGGATTTGGGTTTCGAACACAATCTAATGAGCTGCTAATCGCGGCTTTTGGCAATGGATTTCCAAATTCCCCCAAATAAAATATTTCTATAAAAAGTAATAATGTTTAACCAACCCGAACCGAAAAATGGACCGAAAACTGAAAAAAATGTTTTCGGTCCGGTTAGGGTTCCGGTCCATCAGCCTGTACATTATTTCGGTACCGGTTCGGTTTCGGTCCGGTCCGGATTCCTGCTTCTAATTCATTTTGACTTTCCTATTTAACTCATCAAAATTATTTGTTACGCAGACAGTTGTAACTGGTAGTATCTCTTCGCGCCCCGGCTACGGCCAAAGTCACGAGATCCAGTGTATACAGGTACATCCAGGTCATACTGGTCTAAAGAGGGACGGCTGGAAGGATGATATCTGTGTGATAACTGTAAGTTTAGTTCCTAATTCTCGTTAAGTACGTAATATAATAAAATGTAATGAGTGCGCAACAATATGAGATATTTTGTTTATAGCTGAAAAAACCAATTACAATGAGCAACGTCCAAAATGTAATTCCTCTAGCCAGTAGGGATTATGCTATTGGAAGTTATCGCGGTACAATTAGCGGATTTGGAAAGACTAGTGTAAATTCGGGTGTTTCGCCTGACCTTCTATTCGCTAATGTGAACATTTTGAGTAGAAAAGCCTGCACAGATGCACACCCGAAAAACAGTTGGGGTGTCGCATTCACCAATGAAAATCATATTTGCATTTTGGAGGAGCCTGGAATAGGTGCTTGCAAAGTGAGTGTTTTACCTTATCTTATGCCTGATATATTTGGAAACGATTATATACATGAATGTGTCTTCTTCAAGAAATAGAAACGAATTCAACAAGTTAGAAATGGAAAATGTACAATTTTTTAGGGTGACAGTGGCGGTCCTCTCATTTGCAATGGTCAACTTGTTGGTGTTACTTCTTGGGTTGTGCCCTGTGCTTTGGGTGTTCCTGATGTATACACTGCTGTCTATCCTTATTTGAGTTGGATTAAGGAATGTCAACAGAGGTGCTGATCATTCGAATAATCACAGTCGACCGGCGATCTATATTCCAGGGATTATTTACAATTTTCAGTTACTGCGTGTAAAACGTAATATAATTTTGTATCATTCTTATGAAAGATATCAATGATGTCAGTAATATTTCTATAAGAATGATATTAAAGTGTAATCTCTTTGAATGATATAAAAGAATCAATAAAAAATAATCGTATTATGCAAAATAAATTTTGTGCGTATCCCTTTCCCGAACATTGAACATTTGGTTAATAAAACTAAACTTCTTTTCCTGTGCATAGCTGAAGAGAGACACAAAAGTATATAATAAAGCACATTTAAAAAATCGTGTTTGTGTAAGTCAATAACATTAATAAATGAACGATGAAGTATCAAAGTATCAAATTGAGAAAAACTTAACATCGAGGCTCAAAAACTCGATATGCCCCAATGAATACATTATTCTTCAATATAAACGTTTACAATGCTACTAGAAATGTTATGTACATTAAATTTTATGTACATGAAAAGAAAAAGATATATATACTATATATAGAGGGTGCACGGCATAAAACGTTCCGGAAGGAAAATATGGTCATTTTTCGAACAACCACTTAAAATTTCGAGTTATTAAATAAGATAGATGGGCTAATCAGAGCGCACGACGTGACAGGCAGGACATACGAGGGCTGCTCCGTAAGTTTTGCGACTTGGCAACACTGGCGTTGCTAGGTAAAATCTAACCTTACCATCAAAAAATTTGACAGTTTGGAAGATTTTTTTACTGGAAACGTTTTATCGTACGGAGGCTACTTGTATTGTTTACAGTGACTTGAAAATTGTGTCTCAACGAAAAAATGGAATTAACACAAGAACACTTTCGTGCGATGATTTTTCACGACTTTCGACGTGGATTATCGAGACAAGAATGCATCGATCAACTTGCTTTCACTTTTGGCAATGAAGCACCACACAAGGCCACTATTTGTCGCTGGTTTAATGAATTCAATCGTGGTCGTAGTTCGCTCACCGACGAACCTCGCGAAGGTCGTCCAAAATCAGCTGCTGTGCCAGAAAACATCGATGCTGTGCGTGAATTGATAATGCAAGATCGACATGTAACATACCGTGAGATTCAGACATCCCTGGGTGTTGGTATGAATTGCATACAAATGATATTGCATGAACATTTGGCCGTAAAAAAAATTTGTTCACGTTGGGTCCCGCATAATTTGACAATTGCTCAGAAAAAGGATCGTGTAAATTGGTGCAAAAAAATGCTGAAGAAATTCGATCGAGGTGCGTCAAATGCGGTATATAACCTCTACACAGGTGACGAGTCATGGATCTATGCATATGAGCCGGAAACTAAACAGCAGTCGACTGTGTGGGTCTTTCAAAGTGAACCTAACCCAACAAAAGTTGTTCGCGCTCGAAGCACTTCGAAACAAATGGACGCCTATTTTTTCGGAAAAACTGGTCATGTGGCAACAGTACCCTTAGAGAAACGTAGAACGGTCAATTCTGAGTGGTACACAACCATTTGTTTGCCAGAAGTCTTCGGCCAAATAAGGAAAAACAACTCAAGACGACGAATCATTCTTCACCATGACAATGCGAGCTCTCACACATCGGCTCAAACAACCGCCTATTTGACCAGTGAAAATGTCGAATTAATGGGTCATCCACCGTACAGTCCTGATTTGGCACTCAATGACTTCTTTTTGTTCCCGAACATCAAGAATAAACTGCGTGGTCAACGATTTTCGACGCCAGAAGAAGCGGTTGATGTGTATAAAACACATGTTTTGGAGGTACCACTTTTGGAGTGGCATGGATGCTATAATAAATGGTTTGAGCGAATGCAGAAGTGTATTGATCATCATGGAGAATACTTTAAAAAATAATAAAGCCATTTTCAATGACAAATTACCGTGTTTTCCTTACTAGTCGCAAAACTTACGGAGCAGCCCTCGTATGATTCGCTACGGCTAGCACAAAAAATGCCGAAAACTTGCACGCCTATCTCATAGACTCAGAGGCGATGATTGCGTCTGGATCTGGTACCCATTATTATAAGGAAACTTTTATCAGATCTTCGATTATAGTTTTTGTGTTTGAGATTTTTGATACTCAATTACTCGGAAGACGAATTGATTCCGAAATTCCAGTTAAGCTACACGATCGGGTTGTTTGGTGTGATACATACTCGGCGTTGTACCGCTACTGCGGCGCTTGATAATATATTTCGAATGTAAGTCAGCTCAGCTGTCATGCAAGGCCAAGTGCAGCTTATAAAAGAGAACGCTGAACTGTTTGCTATATCCAGTTTAAAATTCTTTCTGGAGTCGATTTCTGAATTGTGACATTCAAGATAATGAAGTTAGCTATTCTGTTGGTTGTCGGCGTTATCGCCAAACGTGAGTAAACAAAATATGTTAATCAACAATTTATAAACATTGTAATTAGGGTATGTTTGAATCACATATTGTATGAAATATTAAATGAAAGAGAAGAAATTATAGTACAGACAATTAGAAATATGCAAATTTTATCACGCATGTTTTTAAAACATATTTTCCTATAATTTCACATATTAATTCTTGTATGTGGATGTGTAAAATAATGAAAATGTAACAAAAAAGAGATACTTGCAAGGAAGAATATATAGATGTCTTTTAGCTAATATGTATGTGAGTATCTATGGAGTAAAATATCTCCAGGCAGATGAATGATTAGGAACTTAATTATTACCCTTAGAGGCATACGGGGATGAACCTGAAGCTATAGTGGGTGGCATCAAGGCAACGCTCGGGCAATTTCCACATCAAATCTCTCTTCAGAACTTCAGAAATTCGCATATTTGCGGGGGCAGTATTATTGACTCCACACATGTCCTCACCGCTGCTCACTGTGTTGCAAATATGAACCAGAATTCCTTGGTACGTAAGTAATAGTTACCACCAGAAACGTCACATTTGATTATTGAATGTTTTTCTTAGATAGATATTATAAACATGCTAATATAAGAAAGCCAGCGACATTATAGTTTTTTTCTCTAGAACTTCATATCCTTATCTTATAATTCATTTTGACTTTCCTATTTAACTCATCAAAATTATTTGTTATGCAGAAAGTTGTAACTGGTAGTATCTCTTCGCGTCCCGGCTACGGCCAAAGTCACGAGATTCAGTGTATACAGATACATCCAGGTTATACTGGTCTACAGAGGGACGGCTGGAAGGACGATATCTGTGTGATCACTGTAAGTTTAGTTCTTAATCCTCATTAAGTACGTAATGTAATAAGATGTAATGAGTGCGCAACAATATGAGATATTTCGTTTATAGCTGAAAAAACCGATTACAATGAGCAATGTCCAAAATGTAATTCCTCTAGCCAGTAGGGATTATGCTACTGGAAGTTATCGCGGTACAATTAGCGGATTTGGAAAGACTAGTCTAAATTCGGGTGTTTCGCCTGACCTTCTATTCGCCAATGTGAACATTTTGAGTAGAAAAGCCTGCACAGATGCACACCCGAAAAGCAGTTGGGGTGCATTCACCAATGAAAATCATATTTGCATTTTGGAGAAGTATGGAATAGGTGCTTGCCAAGTGAGTGTTTTACCTTATCTTATATTTGATATATTTGGAAAGGATTATGTACGCATGAATGTGTTTTCCTCAAGAAATAGAAACGAATTCAACGAGTTAGTAATGGAAAATGTACAATTTTTTAGGGTGACAGTGGCGGCCCTCTCATTTGCAATGGTCAACTTGTTGGTGTCACCTCTTGGGTCGTGGCCTGTGCTTTTGGTGTTCCTGATGTATACACTGCTGTCTATCCTTATTTGAGTTGGATTAAGGAATGTCAACAGAGATGCTGATCATTCGAATAATCACAGTCGACCGGCGATCTATATTTCAGGCATTACTTACAATTTTCAGTTATTGCAAAACGTAATATAATTCTGTATCATTCTTATAAAAGGTACAAATGATGTACGTAATCATTTCTATAAGAATGATATTAAAGTGTAATTTGTTTGAATGATCTAAAAAAATCAATAAAAAATAATCGTATTATGCAAAATAAATTTGTGTATATTCCTTTTCCCGAACATTGAACATTTGGTCAATAAAACTAAACTTCTTTTCCTGTGCATAGCTGAAGAAAGATACAAAAGTATATAATAAAACACATTTAAAAAATTGTGTTTGTGTAAGTATCAATAACATTAATAAATAAACACTGAAATATCAAAGTATCAAACTGAGAAAAACTTAACATCGAGGGTCTAAGACTCGACATGCCCCAATAAATACATAATTTTTCAATGTTAAATGTTTACAATGCTACTAATAATTTTGTATACATTATTGAAAAGAAAAAGAAATATATACTATATGTACAGGGTGCCCGGCGTAAAACATTCCAGAAAGAAAATATAGTCTAACACATTTTTCGAACAACCACTTAAAATTTCGAGTTATTAAATAAAATAAATAAAATATAATAGATGGGCTAATCAGAGCGCATGACACACGACGCGGCAGGCAGGACATACGGTTTGCTGCGGCCAGCGAAGTAAATGGCCGATTGCTCGCACGCCTATCTCATAGACTCAGAGGCGATGACTACGACTGGATTTGGTATCCATTATTAAAAAAGAGACTTTCATCAGATCTTCGATTATAGTTTTCGTGTTTGAAATTTTTGATACTCGATTACTTGGAAGATCAATTGATCCCGAAATTCCAGTTAAGCTACACGATTGAGTTGTTTTGTGTGATATGTACTCGGCGTTGCATCGTTACTGCAACGCTTGATAACATATGTCCAATGTAAGTTAACTCAGCTGTTATGCAAGGCCAAATGCAGCTTATAAAAGAAAATGCTGAACTGTTGGCTACATTCAATTTGAAATTTATTCTGGTGTTGATACTGAATTGCGACTTTTAAGATGATAAACTTAGCTATTCTGTTGGTTGTCGGCGTTATTGCCAAACGTGAGTAAACAAAATTTGTTAATCAACAATTTATAAACAGTGTAATTAGAGTATGTTTGAATTATATATTGTATGAAATATCATACGAAAGAGAAGAAATTATAGTAAGAGATAATTTAAAATATACAAATTTTATCACGCATGTATGTTTTTAAAACATACTTACCTATAATTTCATATGTTAATTCTTGTATGTGAATGTGTAAAATTATGAAAATGTAACAAAAAAGTGAAACTTGTAAGGAAAAATGAACAGATGTCTTTTAGCTAATATATGTATTTATTTACGGAGTGAAATATCTTCAGACAGATGAATGATTAGGAACTTAATTATTACCCTTAGAGGCATACGGGGATGAACCTGAAGCTATAGTGGGTGGCAGCAGAGCAATATCCGGACAATTTCCATATCAAATCTCTCTTCGGCGCAACGGTTTGCATCTTTGCGGGGGCAGTATTATAGGCCCCAAACACATCGTCACCGCCGCTCATTGTGTTGAAGATATGGAACAATCATCCTTGGTATGTAGATAACAGTTATTACTAGAAACGACTCATTCGATTATTGATGATTGTTGTTTTTCTTAGATAGATATGATCAACATGCTATTATAAGAAAGCCAACGACATTATAGTTTTTTCTCCAGAACTTCATATCCTTATTTTATAATTCATTTTGACTTCCCTATTTAACTCATTAAAATTATATGTTACGCAGACAGTTGTAACCGGTAGTATCTCTTCGCGCCCCGGTCACGGCCAAAAGCACGAGATCGAGTGTATACAGGTACATCCAGGTTATACTGGTCTACAGAGGGACGGCTGGAAAGACGATATCTGTGTGATCACTGTAAGTTAATACCTAATCTTCGTCAAGTACGTAATGTTATAAGATGTAATGAGACAACAACAATATGAGATATTTTATTTATAGCTGAAAAAACCGATTACAATGAGCAACGTCCAAAATGTAATTTCTCTAGCCAGTAGGGATTATGCTACAGGAAGTTATCGCGGTGTAATTAGTGGATTTGGAAAGACTAGTGTAAATTCGGATGTTTCGCCTGATCTTCTATACGCCAGCGTGAACATTTTGAGTAGAAAAGCCTGCACAGATGCACACCCGAAAAGAAGTTGGAATGGCGCATTCACCAATGAAAATCATATTTGCACTATGGAGCAGCATGGAATAGGTGCTTGCCAAGTGAGTGTTTTATCTTATCTTATGCTTGATATATTTGGAAAGGATTATGAACACATGCATGTGTCTTCCTCAAGAAATAAAAACAAATTCAACGAGTTACTAATGGAAATGATATAATTTTTTAGGGTGACAGTGGCGGTCCTCTTGTTATCAATGGTGAGCTCTGTGGTGTTACCTCCTGGGTCGTACCCTGCGCCATGGGATATCCTGATGTATTTACTGCTGTCTATCCTTATTTGAGTTGGATTAAGGAATGTCAACAGAGATGCTGATTATTTGAATAATCGCAGTCGACCGGCGATCTATATTCCAGGCATTACTTACAATTTTCAGTTATTGCGTGTAAAACGTAATATAATTCTGTATCATTGTTATGAAAGATACCAATGATGTCGGTAACATCATTTTCATAAGAATGATATTAAAGTGTAATCTCTTTGAATGATATAAAAGAAACAATAAAAATAACCGTATTATGCAAAATAAATTTTGTATGTATTCCTTTCCCCGAACATTGAACATTTGGTCAATAAAACTAAACTTCTTTTACCGTGCATAGCTGAAAAGGGACACAAAAATACAAAATAAAGCATATTTAAAAAATCGTGCTCGTGTAAGTATTAATAACATTAATAAATGAACGCTGAAATATCAAAGTATCAAACTGAGAAAAACTTAACATCGAGGATCAAGAACTCGGCATGCCCCAATGAATACATCATTCTTCAATATAAATGTTTGCAATGATACTAATAATTTTATGTACATTATTGAAAAGAAAAAGAAATATGTACTATATGTACAGAGTGCCCGGCATAAAACGTTCCAGAAGGAAAATATGGTCAAAGTCATTTTTCGAACAACTTAAAATTTCGAGTTATTAAATAAATTAGATGGCCTAATCAGAGCGCACGACGTGGCAGGCAGGATATATGGTTCGCTACGGCCAGTGAAAAAAATGCCGAAACCAATGTCTCACACGCCTATCTCATAGACTTAGAGGCGATGACTGCGTTTGGATCTGGTACCCATTATTATAAGGAAACTTTTATCAGATTATAGTTCGAATATAGTTTTCGTGTTTGAGATTTTTTATACTCGATTACTCGGAAAACTATTTGATTCCGAAATTCCAGTTAAGCTACACGATCGGGTTGATTTGTGTGATACATACTCCGCGTTGCACCGCTACTGCGGCGCATGAAAATATATCTCCAACGTAAGTCAGCTCAGCTGTCATGCAAGGCCAAGTGCAGCTTATAAAAGAGAATGCTGAACTGTTGGCTATATCCAGTTTAAAATTCTTTCTGGAGTCGATTCCTGAATTGCGACATTCAAGATAATGAAGTTAGCTATTCTGTTGGTTGTCGGCGTTATCGCCAAACGTGAGTAAACAAAATTTGTTAATCAACAATTTATAAACAGTGTAATTAGCGTATGTTTGAATCACATATTGTATGAAATATTAAAAAAAGAAGAAATTATAGTAAGAGATAATTTGAAATATGCTAATTCTATCACGCATGTTTTTAAAACATATTTTCCTATAATTTAATATATTAATTCTTGTATGTGGATGTGTAAAATAATGAAAATGTAACAAAATAGAGATACTTGCAAGGAAGGATATATAGATGTCTTTTAGTTAATATGTATGTGAGTATACATGAAGTAAAATATCTCCAGACAGATGAATGATTAGGAACTTAATTATTACCTTTAGAGGCATACGGGGATGAACCTGAAGCTATAGTGGGTGGCAGCAGGGCAATACCTGGACAATTTCCATATCAAATCTCTCTTCAGTACTGGGATTTGCATATTTGCGGGGGCAGTATTATTGGCCCCAAACATATCATCACCGCCGCTCATTGTGTTGAAGATTTGAATCAGAAATACATGGTATGTAGATGACAGTTACTACCAGAAACGACTCATTCGATTATTGAATGTTTTTCTTAGATAGATATTATAAATATGCTAGTAAAAGAAAGCTAGCGACATTATAGTTTTTTTCTCCAGAACTTCATATCCTTATCTTCTAATTCATTTTGACTTTCTTATTTAACTCAACAAAATTATTCGTTACGCAGACAGTTGTAACCGGTAGTACCCGTAGCTCCGGCGACGGGCAAAGTCACGAGATTGAGTGTATACAAGTACATCCAGGTTATACTGGTCAACGGCGTGACGGCTGGAAGGACGATATCTGTTTAATCACTGTAAGTTTAGTTCCTAATCTTTGTTAAGTGCGTAATGTAATAAGATGTAATGAGTGCGCAACAATATGAGATATTTTCTTTATAGCTGAAAAAACCGATTGTAATGAGCAAAGTCCAAGATATAATTCCTCTAGCCAGTAAGGATTATGCTACTGGAGATAATGTCGGTACAATAAGCGGATTTGGAAAGACTAGTGTAGATTCGGATGTTTCGGCTGACCTTCTATACGCCAGTGTGAACATTTTGAGTTCGAAAGCCTGTTTAGATGTATACCCGAAAAACAGTGGGGGTAACGCATTCACTAATGAAAATCATATTTGCACTTTGGCGAAGCGTGGAATAGGTGCTTGCCAAGTGAGTGTTTTACCTTATCTTATGCTTGATATATTTGGAAAGGATTATGTAGACATGAATGTGTCATACTCAAGAAATAGAAACGATTCCAACGAGTTACTATTGGAAAATGTACATTTTTTAGGGCGACAGCGGCGGTCCTCTCATAAGCAATGGTCAACTTGTTGGTGTCACCTCTTGGGTCAGGCCCTGTGCTTTAGGTGTTCCTGATGTATTCACTGGTGTCTATGCTTATTTGAGTTGGATTAAGGAATGTCAACAGAGGTGCTAATTATTCGAATAACCACAGTCGACTGGCGATCTATATTCCAGGCATTACTTACAATTTTCAGTTCCTGCGTGTAAAACGTAATATAATTTTATGTCATTCTTATGAAAGATACCAATGATGTCGGCAACATCATTTCCATAAGAATGATATAAAAATATAATCTCCTTGAATGATATAAAAGAAACAACCGTATTATGCAAAATAAATTTTGTGCGTATTCCTTTTCCCGAACATTGAACATTTGGTCAATAAAATTAAACTTCTTTTACCGTGCATAGCTCAAGAGAGACACAAAAATACAAAATAAAGCATATTTAAAAAATCGTGTAAGTATCAATAACATTAATAAATGAACGCTGAAATATCAAAGTATCAAACTTAGAAAAACTTAACATTGAGGATCAAAAACTCGGCATGCCCCAACGAATACATCATTCTTCAATATAAATGTTTACAATGCTACTAATAATTTTATGTACATTATTGAAAAGACAAAGAAATATATACTATATATACAGGGTACCCGGCATAAAACATTCCACAAGGAAAATATGGTCGAAGTCATTTTTCGAACAACCACTTAAAATTACGAGTTATTAAATAAAATAGAAGGGCTAATCAGAACGCACCACGTGGCAGGCAGGACACACGGTTCGCTGCGACCAGCAAAGAAAATGCCGAAAGCTCGCACGCTTATCTCATAGATTCAGAGGCAATGACTGGGTCTGAATCTGGTACCTATTATTATAAGGAAACTTTCATCAGATCTTCAACTACAGATTTCGTATTTGAGATTTTTGATACTCGATTGCTCGGAAGACCAATTGATCCCGAAATTCCAGTTAAGCTACACGATCGGGTTGTTTTATATGATACATACTAGGCGTTGCACCGCCACTGCGGCGTATGATACTATATCTCCAACGTAAGTCAACTCAGCTGTCATGCAAGGCCAAGTGCAGCTTATAAAAGAGAATGCTGAAGTGTTGGGTATATGCAGTATGAAATTCATTCTAGAGTCGATTTTTGAATTGCGACATTCAAGATGATAAAATTAATTATTCTATTGGTTGTCTGCGTTATCGCCAAACGTGAGTAAACAAAATTTGTTAATCAACAATTTATAAACAGTGTAATTAGGGTATGTTTGAATCACATATTGTATGAAATATTAAATGAAAGAGAAGAAAGTATTGTAAGAAATAATTTGAAATATGCAAATTTTATCACGCATGTATGTTTTTAAAACATACTTACCTATAATTTCATATGTTAATTCTTGTATGTGAATGTGTAAAATTATGAAAATGTAACAAAAAAGTGAAACTTGTAAGGAAGAATGAACAGATGTCTTTTAGCTAATATGTATGTATTTATTTACGGAGTGAAATATCTCCAAATAGATAAACGATTAGAAACTTAAATATTACCCTCAGAGGCGTACGGAGATGAGCCTGAAGCTATAGTGGGTGGCAGCATGGCATCACCTGGACAATTTCCACATCAAATCTCTCTTCAGTACGGGGGTTCTCATATGTGCGGGGGCAGTATTATTGGCACCAGACATGTCCTCAGTGCTGCTCACTGTGTTGAAAATATGAATAAGGACCAGATGGTACGTAGGTAACAGTTACCACTAGAAACGACTTATTCGATTATTGAATGTTTTTCTTAGATAGATATTATAGATATAAAAATATAAAAAAACTAGAGACATGATAGTTTTTCTCTGCAGGACTTCATATCTTTATCTTCTAATTCATTTTGATCTTCCTATTTAACTCGTCAAAATTATTTGTTACGCAGAAAGTTATGACTGGCAGTATCTCTTCGCGCAGAGGCTCCGGTCAAACTTATGATATCCAGTGTATTCAAATACATCCAGGTTACACTGGGAAATCGGCTGACGGCTGGAAGGACGATATATGTTTGATCACTGTAAGCTTAGTCCCTAATTCTCATTAAATACGCAATGTAATAAGATATAATGCGTACGCAACAATTTGCAATATTTTGTTTATAGCTGACAAGACCGATTACACTAAGCAACGTCCAAAATGTAATTCCTCTAGCCACTAGGGATTATGCTACTGGGAGTTATCGCGGTATAATTAGCGGATTTGGATGGACTAGCCCAAATTCGGGTGTTTCGCCTAACCTTCTATTCACCTCAGTGAATACTCTGAGTAGGCAAACATGCTTAAATGCACACCCGAAAAGAGAGAATAACGCATTCACCAATGCAAACAATATTTGTACCTTCGAAGCTTATGGAAAAGGTGCTTGCTATGTGAGTGTTTTACCTTATTATACTTGATGTATTTGGAAAGGATGTACACATGCAGATATCTTCCTCGGGAACTAGAAATGAATTCAATGAGTCCCTAATGGAAAATGTACTATCTTTTAGGGTGACAGTGGCGGTCCTCTTGTTATCAATGGTGAGCTCTGTGGTGTTGCTTCTTGGGTCGTCCCATGCGCCCTGGGTGCGCCTGATGTATTCACTGCTGTTTTCCCATATCGGAGCTGGATTAGTCAATCTCAACAGAGGTGCTGATCGTTCGAATAACCATAGTCGACCGGCGATCTATATTCCAGGCATTACTTACAGTTCTCAGTTACCGCGTGTAAAACATGTCGTTGAAATAATTGGTATTTTTCGTCAGAATGATATAAAAATGTAAAAGAAACAATAAAAATTAATCATATTATGCAAAATAAATTTTGTGCAAAATAAATTTTATTCCTTTTCCCGAACATTGAACATTGGTCAATAAAATTAAACTTGTTTTCACGTGCATAACTAGAAAGGGACACATAAGTATATAATAAAGCACATTCAAGAAATCGTACTTTCTGGTGGTTAAGTTTATTCGATCACAAAACTTCTCATCAGGAGCTTCGTTTAAGACTGTTTTATAAAGGGAAATATTTTACTCGAACGGGGAATTGATGTCCAGGTTTTACAGTTAATAACTGTTTTTTATTTACACACAAAATATCCAAGGAATCGATCTCGCAATTACTCAACAATTCTTAGAACTCAGATGCTCCTTTTTGTCAGTTTGCAACGTACAGTGGCATTGTAGGCATTGTACAGATTGTATGTAACTTATAGTCTCTAGCCTATAAGATTACGAATGCTCGAGATTCCGCTACTTAAACTTGCCATATGTCGGTATCTTGACTCCAAATCAACACCTTCTTCGGCAGAAAAGACCGGGGACGAATCTCCCTGTGGAGTCACTTCCGGACACCACTAAAATCCTCCGAAAATCCTCCTTTGACATGTCGTCGAGTTGATTGACAGCAACATCGGCGAATCGTATTTCGTTCCTCTCGCAGTTTTCCCGTTTTATCATGAGTAGCCATGCCGTTCTGGGCGCGGAAAGAAAGAATACTTCCTGTCGTGGCTGTGTCGGTTATGACGGTTCTCGACGTCTTGGAAGAGGCTCGGGACAGTGATGCGAATGAAAAGGCGTGATGGTTTTGGTATAAAATGAACTCATTTACTCGTATTCCAAATGTTACAATTATTCGATTCGATTACAAAGGTTTTCCAGTGATTGTCCGCGGCTGCCTCGGAAAGAGATTTTGCGTTCGGTCTATATAAATTCATAATCTATATTCGTCTTCGTTTTCACTAAAGTAATACGCGAGTAAATTTCGTTGTACGTTCTCCTTTATATGGAGAGTCGCGTATTCCACCATTTAAATCGGCTCTACTGTTTTCAGTGTATATAACCGCCTTGTGACTCGTAATACCGGTTCCCTATTCCATGTAGTCCTACGTTTAGGATCTTTATGGTTGATGTTTCCTTCCAACTTTCAATTTCTGTTAGTCGCACGCGATCGCAGGTATATAACAATGTTTTCCGGACTTATAGTATATAGTTGCGAGACGCATGATGTATTCCGATGCGTTCGCAGTTTCGCTGCACGATCCGGTGTAGGTCGCTGCCTGATGTTGAGGTTGAATCAGCTGGGATGTTACTGCCTTCTGTAGTTTGCTCCGTTGTACGTTGCTTGGGGCAGGTCAGCTCGGCAAGCTGATGCGACGCAGGCTTCGGTTTTGCTGATAGCAGGTTTTGGCGGTCGTAGCTCCGACGGCCATCTTCGAGTTCACTAAAGCGTTGTCTTTCTCCGGTCCCACAATTTCCTCGTTGTTTACGTGATTTTCGAGTGTGTTTCGTGTGCGCCTCAAAATTCTTTGTGATTCTCTAATTTAGCTTTTCACTAGTTTGTCGCTTTTTGGCTTTCTTCCGTTATGGACGTCGAAGATGGAGAAGTATCAATCGATAATCGATTGAGGATCCCACCGCTGTCACCAGTTTTGTCGTGGCCGTTTCGGTTCTCGACGTCTTGGAAGAAGCTCGGGACAGAGATCCGAATGAAATGTTGTGGCTTTGGTATAAAATAAACTGATTTATCCGTATTCCGAATGTTACAATTATTTGGTTCGATTACAAAGGTTTTTCCAGTGATTATGTTCCAGTATCCGCGACTGTCATTGCACCAATCGAGTTTTGCGACCTCTGTTCGAGGTGTTGGTTCTTTCTTATTTATATACGAGATTTCAGCAGGGCTAACGTATGCGAGGTTGCAACAAAGTTGCACCTTACGCGTAAACTTGGTTACGCCGTTTTCTACACGGCGTTTTTTAATGTAGAAATTGACTTTAAGTCATTGGGTCACTAAATTTGAGTATGCAGTATCGTTTGCGCAAGGAAATTACATTGTATGGAGGATTATGTACATTATTTTTATCTATCTATTAATTTATTGCGGCGGGTTCTGGTTTTCGGTGGGCGTGCTGGCGAGTGCGAATTTCGTGGATGTTTGTATATTTGTGCAATTTAGTGTTCGTACATATAAGCGTAAGGAATATGAGTGTCGCGATTAGATTAAGTTAAAGCGGATGAACATGCGTGAGCCTCGCAAGCGGCGGAGTATACATTTATTTATTAATCAGAATCACGCAAGTCGACTCTGTAATAATATATAAACATTCATATTGCGATATAAGTTCCGGCAAGGCGAATTGATTGAGACGGTCTGCTAGTCGTCTCAATTGCATTTGGCTTGCCCACACACCGAAATAGTTTTTCTCCTTGTGTTTGCTTGGCCCACTCAGGGGGGGAGCTAGTGTCCCCTGAAACAAAAATCTATATTAAATCAGGGCACAATATTCTATTATAATAATTTATAATAATTTATAATAATTTATAATAATTTATAATAATTGACAATAACTTATAATAATTTATAATTTATTATAATAATTTGTATTTTATTACCGGGGGTTTTGTCTCCCAGATCATTTACTGAAGATTTTTTCCGATTCAGATCAGTCACACGTACGCATGCACACAAGCAATGCGCGTTTTCAGATTGCGTTTGTAATATATAGGCTGCAATAAGTAGCATGTATCTATAATGATTGTGATCAATTCATAAATTTACGCTAGAGGAAAAATTCATGATCAACCATTAAATGTACATATCAAGCTGTATTTGCAATTTCACCTACATTTTCCGATAGGTTTACAAATTTAAAGTTTTACAAATTTAAATTTATCAGTCTGCGCTTGTGACGTCCGCGATCCGCATTGCAAACACGTAATCTGGATTTGTAATTAATTGACGAGACAGAAAAGATTTTCGTAGGTGAAATATTATCAAGATTTTCGTATAGACTGCACCAATCAGAATGTACGCATATTACGTGCGCAAACATTAAATCGATCCTGTATCTTTTCGACTAGCGTAAACTTGTAAATAAAATAAAACACTTTTATAGATAAATTCAATAAAGTTCAATGATTATTACTGCGCTCCGATATTCACTCTACTGTAGATCTATAGTTTGTATCATATACTTATAGAATTTTAGAACTGACAGTGAATATTGAAATGCAATTGCGAGTCTGCGAGTTCACATTATAGGAAAAGATACATCATTACATGAAAAAAATTTTATAGTAAAATATGTTATAAATATAGAGATCCAGTCAAATCATGTTCTATTACTTCAATTGCCAGTAAAGTTGGAAAAATAATATATTTGACAAGAATTAATGGAATACAATTTTACAAGATGGAAAATTAGTGAAAAAGTATGAAATCATTGTGGAGACAACTTAGTATTAAAAATTGAAATAATAATAATAATAATAACAACTTAGTATTAATAATTAAAAAAATAATAATAATAATAACAAAAATATCTTTATTTTAAAATTATAGTTATTTAAAACTGCTAATAACAAAACGTTTAAAATCACAAATTTAAAAATTAAAGGTGTATCTACGTCAAAGATACATATAAGCACAGATATATATAAAATTATTAATGCAATTTTCAACAATAATAAAAATATAATTAATGGACATTATACAAACGTTGTGCGCAGTAAGCACACAAAATGAATTTTAATTAATGATTCCATAATAAAAAAATGCAGTTGGCCACAGAATTCTAAAGATGCATATATTTTCTTTACTGCGAAATTAATGTAATAAAATTTGTACCTAAATAATCTATACAAAAGGCAATGAGATCGTAACAAACAGTCCTTACAAAAGATAGAAAAATGCTGAGTATCAAAAATTGCGAAATAAATGTTAACTTAAATAAAATGTAGATGTTTTAAATTAATTATATTCTAAAAAAAAAATCAAATCAATATAATTAACCAAGTACATATATTAATACTTATTATACAAGTAATTATGTGATAAGTTTCAATAACATTAATAAATGAACGCTGAAATATCCAAGTATCAAATTGAGAAAAATTTAACATCGAGGATCAAAAACTCGGCATGCCTTAATGAATACATCCTTCTTCAAAATAGATGTTTATAATGCTATTAATAATTTTATGTACATTATTGAAAAAAAAATATATAAATATATTATCGCTATCGGGAATCTATAATAATGTTAAACATTATAAGAAAACTTTCATTAGATTTTCGATTATAGTTTCCATGCTTGAGATTTTTGATGCTCGATGACTCGGAAGACCAATTGATCCCGAAATTCCAGAAAAGCTACACGATCAGGTCGTTTTGTATGATACTCGGCGTTGCGCCGCGACTGTGACGCATGATAATATATCTTCAATGTACGTCAGTTCAGCTGTCATGCAAGGCCAAGTATCGCCTATAAAAAGGAACGCTGAACAGTCCTACATCCAGATTGAAATTTACTGTGGTGTCAATTCTGAATTGCGACGTTTAAGATGATAAAATTAGCTATTCTGTTAGTTGTCGGCGTTATTGCCAAACGTGAGTAAACAAAATTTGTTAATCAACAATTTATAAACAGTGTAATTAGCGTATGTTTGAATCACATATTGTATA
>NW_022639489.1:876979-913680 GCF_010583005.1 Odontomachus brunneus | reverse complement strand
AGCACAGATATATATAAAATTATTAATGCAATTTTCAACAATAATAAAAATATAATTAATGGACATTATACAAACGTTGTGCGCAGTAAGCACACAAAATGAATTTTAATTAATGATTCCATAATAAAAAAATGCAGTTGGCCACAGAATTCTAAAGATGCATATATTTTCTTTACTGCGAAATTAATGTAATAAAATTTGTACCTAAATAATCTATACAAAAGGCAATGAGATCGTAACAAACAGTCCTTACAAAAGATAGAAAAATGCTGAGTATCAAAAATTGCGAAATAAATGTTAACTTAAATAAAATGTAGATGTTTTAAATTAATTATATTCTAAAAAAAAAATCAAATCAATATAATTAACCAAGTACATATATTAATACTTATTATACAAGTAATTATGTGATAAGTTTCAATAACATTAATAAATGAACGCTGAAATATCCAAGTATCAAATTGAGAAAAATTTAACATCGAGGATCAAAAACTCGGCATGCCTTAATGAATACATCCTTCTTCAAAATAGATGTTTATAATGCTATTAATAATTTTATGTACATTATTGAAAAAAAAATATATAAATATATTATCGCTATCGGGAATCTATAATAATGTTAAACATTATAAGAAAACTTTCATTAGATTTTCGATTATAGTTTCCATGCTTGAGATTTTTGATGCTCGATGACTCGGAAGACCAATTGATCCCGAAATTCCAGAAAAGCTACACGATCAGGTCGTTTTGTATGATACTCGGCGTTGCGCCGCGACTGTGACGCATGATAATATATCTTCAATGTACGTCAGTTCAGCTGTCATGCAAGGCCAAGTATCGCCTATAAAAAGGAACGCTGAACAGTCCTACATCCAGATTGAAATTTACTGTGGTGTCAATTCTGAATTGCGACGTTTAAGATGATAAAATTAGCTATTCTGTTAGTTGTCGGCGTTATTGCCAAACGTGAGTAAACAAAATTTGTTAATCAACAATTTATAAACAGTGTAATTAGCGTATGTTTGAATCACATATTGTATAAAATATTAAATGAAAGAGAAGAATTTATGGTAAGAAATAATTTGAAATATGCAAATTTTGTCACGCATGTATGTTTTTAAAACATATTTTCCTATAATTTCATATATTAATTATTGCATGTGGATTTGTAAAATTATGTAAATGTAACAAAAAAGAGAAACTTGTAAGGAAGGATGCACAAATGTCTTTTAGCTAATATGTATTTATTTACGGAGTGAAATATCTCCAAATAGATAAACGATTAGAAACTTAATTATTACCCTCAGAGGCGTACGGAGATGAGCCTGAAGCCATAGTGGGTGGCAGCATGGCATCATCTGGACAATTTCCACATCAAATCTCTCTTCAGTACCGCAATTCGCATATTTGCGGGGGCAGTATTATTAGCCCCCAACATGTCCTCACCGCCGCTCACTGTGTTGAAAATTTGAACCAGAATTCCTTGGTACGTAGGTAACAGTTACCACCAGAAATATCACATTCGATTATTGAATGTTTTTCTTAGATAGATATTATAGATATAAAAATATAAGAAAACTAGCGACATGATAGTTTTTCTCTCCAGGACTTCATACCTTTATCTTCTAATTCATTTTGATCTTCCTATTTAACTCGTCAAAATTATTTGTTACGCAGAAAGTTATGACTGGCAGTATCTCTTCGCGCTGGGGCTCCGGTCAAACTTACGATATCCGGTGTATTCAGGTACATCCAGGTTACACTGGGAAATCGACTGATGGCTGGAAGGACGATATCTGTTTGATCACTGTAAGCTTAGTCTCTAATTCTCATTAAGTACGTAATGTAATAAGATATAATGCGTGCGCAACAATTTGCAATATTTTGTTTATAGCTGACAAGACCGATTACAATGAGCAATGTCCAAAATGTAATTCCTCTAGCCAGTATGGATTATACTAGTGGAAGTTATCGCGGTATAATTAGCGGATTTGGAAAGACTAGCACAAATTCGGGTGTTTCGCTCAACCTTCTATTCACCCCAGTGAATACTCTGACTAGGCAAGCATGCTTAAATGCACACCCGAGAAGAGGGAGTAATGCATTCACCAACCCGAACCATATTTGTACCTTTGAGGCTTATGGAAAAGGTGCTTGCCAAGTGAGTGTTTTACCTTATTATATGCTTGATGTATTTGGAAAGGATTATGCAGGTATCTTCCTCGAAAACTAGAAACGAATTCAACGAGTCTCTAATGGAAAATATACAATTTTTTAGGGTGACAGTGGCGGTCCTCTTGTTATCAATGGGCAGCTCTGTGGTGTGACCTCCTGGGTCGTGCCCTGCGCCGTAGGTTACCCTGATGTATTCACTGGTGTTTGGCCATATCGGACCTGGATTAGTCAAGCTCAACAGAGATGTTGATCATTCGAATAATTACAGTCGACCGGCGATCTATATTCCATGCTTACTTCCATTTATATTCCGTCTATATTATCTATATTCCATTACTTTAAAATTCTCAATGTATAACATTTCGGTGAAATAATTGGTATTTTCCCTCAGAATAATATAAAAATGTAAAAGAAACAATAAAAATTAATCATATGCAAAATAAATTTTGTGCGTATTCCTTTTCCCGAACATTGAATATTTAGTCAATAAAACTAAATTTCTTTTCACGTTCATAACTGGAAAGGGACATAAAAGTATATAATAAAGCAACATTCAAAAAATCGTACTTTCTGATGGCTTACTTTATTCGATCACAAAACTTCTCATCAGAAGCTTCGTTTAAGACTGTTTTATAAAGGTAAATATTTTACTCGAACGGGGAATTGAGCCAGGTCTTATAGCGTTAATAACCGTTTACTATTTACACACAAAATATTCAAGGAATCGATCTTGCGATTACTCAACCGTTCTTGGAACTCAGATGCTACGACTCCCTTTTACTAGTTTGCAACGTATATTGTAGGCAACTTATAGTCTCCAGCCTATAAGATTACGAATGCTCGAGATTCCGCTACTGAAACTTGCTATATGTCGGTAGCTTGACTTCAGATCAACACCTTCTTCGGCAGAAAAACCGGTTACGAATCTCCCTGTGGAGTGGCTTGTGGAGACCACTGAAATCCTCCGAAGATCGTACCTTCGACAGGTCGTCGAGTTTATTGACAGCAACATCGGTAGTTCGTATATCTGTTTTCCGCAGTTGTCCTGTTCTATCGTGAATTCGCGGCAGCCATGCCGTCTTGGTCTCGGGAAGAAAGAATACTTTCCAACTGTTATGTTATAATAGTATTAGCTTGCAAAAAATCGTATCTTTCGACAATCATTGTTGAAGCGATTAGAAATAACATTTTACATAACGCGGTGTCATTTGTGAATATTGATTTTTGCTTTCATGCGTCTCATTTGTATGACTTGCAATGTCTCACAGTGTAATTAAATAAAAGAAGCAAAGAATGATATTTACTATTGTATTTAATAACGTTACACCTTTAGGCGATTTTGAAGATCAACTTGATAACAAAACGATAAACATTTTAATCTTGCACTACTCTTATAAATTGAAGACAAACGCAGCTTTATATTTTATGCGATTCGTAGTTTTGTACATTAAGAAGTTTTTATTTACCTTCTCCGCGAATTGAAATAATTTGTACAAATAAATGTTAAAATATTCTTTATTTAATGTGATATGTGTGCGTGATTAAACAATGTGGTACTTTTTTATTGGCAGAAGCGAAGTATACTTTAAAATGTAAAGTAAAATTTGCGTTTTATTCTCGAATATTGATGCATCGAGCAAATATGAGGTTTACAGAGGTGCTATTAACAATTCAATGAGAAAAATACATATTATGTTTCCATTGTGACACGATGCAAACACTGTCGGCTGTTGTACAAGGCCAAGTATCAATGCCACAGGTACCGAGTATAAAAGGCAACGCTATTGTATCCAGAATGTAATTCATTTTGAAGGCGATGCTTCAATTACGATGATCAATATGTTGAAGTTCGTCATTTTTGGCGTCATTGCCGCACGTGAGTAAACAATACCCGATAATGAAGAATCTACGTACGAAGAGAATCAATAACTTATATATAAGCAACGTAATTAACACATGTTGGCATTATTTGTTTTATGAAGATCCAAGTGAGAAAGAGATACAGAGGAAGAATTAATAAATGAAGTAAATTAAAATGTTTAAATTTTATCACACATATATATATATATACACCTCTTTATTAAAAAAAGATATATATGTATATTTCTATACAATTTTTTTACAACATGTTGATTATTATATTGTCTTAAATTATGCAAATGTAACATATACCGAAAAATTTATACAAGAGATATAGGGATATAGTTTCGCTATTTTATACCGAGTTAAACATCTCCAGATGAAGCAATAAATGGTCATCAGAGATTTAATCTATAGATTAATATCCACAGAGGTATACGGTGATGCACCTGAAGCCATCGTGGGTGGCAACAACGCCGGAAGCGGTCAGTTTGTGTATCAAGTCTCTCTTCAAGTATATAGTTTTCATGTTTGCGGGGGTAGTCTCATTAGTAACAGACATGTTCTCACTGCTGCTCATTGTGTTGAGGATGAAAATGAATATGAATACATGGTACGTGCAAAGCAGTTGCTCCGATTTATTCGATTAATGATTTTTCTTGTACACATACGCGGACAAAAAAATTTGATTGCATTAATTCAATATTTGGTGAGATATACGAACGAATCAGAATTGAAGTTATCAGAATTCTACTCAAGTTAACAAGATTTCTAGTTAATCAACAAAGTTTCTAGTTAATCAGGAATCTTGGTCTCCAAATTCTGGTAACTTTAACCGGAATTCTCGTTCGTCCAATTTTCATCAGATATTTAGTTAACCCAAAACTTTTTTGCATTATAAGAAAATTAATATATGAATATCAGAAAACTATTGTTTTTATTATATATACTAAATGCAAAAATTTACGACATGATAGTTCTCTTTTCCAGCGCGTGCTGTATTGCCATTTTCTAAATTCATTCTAATACTATTATTTAACTCGGCAAAATTATTCGGTGCGCAGACTGTTGTGACTGGTACTATCAGATGGGGGTCAAACGGAGAAAGACACAAGATCAAATGCATACGCTTGCATCCAAGCTATACTGGAAGGAGAGAAGATGGCTGGAAGGACGATATCGCTGTGATCACTGTAAGCTTAGTTTTCAGTTCTTTTTAAGTGTATACGAAAATGTAGTGCGTGCGCAACAATCTGAAGTACTTTCTTCTCTAGTTGGAAACGCCGATCACGGAAAACAGTCTCCAACGTCCAATTGCTCTAGCAAGTAAGGATTATGGCGATGGCAACTATCGTGGTTTGGTAAGCGGATGGGGAAAGACTAGTGTGGATTCAGACCCTTCGCCGATACTTAAATGGATCATAGTGAACGTTTTGAGCCAGGCTGACTGCCTAGCCGCACACAAGCGAACACCGTATGGTAATGCATTCACCAATCGAAAACATGTATGCACCTTGGAGAAAATTGGGAAAGGCGCATGCCAAGTGAGTGTCTTATAGCATCATCTACTAAATGCATCTGAAAATGATGACGTAATGTAGAGGTATCCTCATTGGCAACTAAGGACAAATTGAACGAGTCAGCAATTAAAAATATATAATTTCTTAGGGTGACAGCGGCGGTCCTATTATGGTCAACGGTGAGCTCTGTGGTGTCGTCTCGTGGGTTACGCCCTGTGCCAAGGGTAAAGCTGATGTATTCACTAATGTCTATTATTATTTGGATTTTATTAAGCAGTCACAAGACATGTGCTGATAACACGAATAATCATAGTCGACAGTTGATGACAGTCGTCATAGTTGATTAATCACGGTAACAATCTAAATTATAGATATTACCTAAAATTTTACTTGCCACGCGTGAAATGTCGGTGATATCATTACTATTTTGCAAAGAATTGTATGATAAAATAACATGAAATAAACAATAAAAAATATTATGCAAGAGAAATTTTATGTACATTTCTATTCCTAATTAAACCTTTCATATAAGATCAACGATTAATTTAAAAATACATGTAGGAAATGCAATAAAAATTGCAAACAAATTTCTATAATTTTTGCCATAAATACAGAGAGGATAATGTAGTTTCTTTTCTTTATATAAATTTTTTTCAAATTCACTATGTTTTAGTAGCGCAGGAAAATAAATTGTCAGTAAAGTTTATTGTTAATAATAAATCTGACAAGAAACGTAGCAAAAATTTTTAATGACACAATAAAAATATAAATAATAGTACAAAATGCTTTAGCTGTAAACTTCCGCTATAAATTTCTCTGCTATAGATATTATAACCAAAATTATATATTTACCAAAAAATTACTCGCTTCTAAGTAACGCACATATATATCCCAACTTTCATTCAACTAATTTTCTTCAACAAATAAGTTCAAAAAGCGTGTTTAATACCCGTAATAGTAAGTTTTGCTACAATTTTGTTGAAGAGATCGTAACTTATTTATGGCTCGTCCTCGGACATTCCCCAATTCGATATTTGGAATTCACAATTTTGTTGATAATTAAGGTTTGCGGAAAATAAATCGGTCAAAATCACATAGAACGTGCTATCTTTAATGACAGTTTATTGCTAGTCATAAGATATTTAAGGGATCGAGAGGTCAACTTCGTAATTGTCTGACCGACACACAATAAGGACAAATAGAAATTTACTGTTAAAAAATCGCTAGAGACCACAATTTTATAGCAATTGAGATGATTTTTTTTTAATTAAACGTTAATCAATATAAAAAAATGTTTGAGCCCAATTTTTTAAAAAATTCTTCTAAACGTTGCAATATTAATAAAAATTAAGTTCGTATTCAGCAACCTAAACCTAATATACCTTACAGTGACACATTTTGTGCTACAGAAACATTTTTTTCAAATCGGCTATGGGATTGACAAATAGCTGTTAAATACCAGATCTTAATACTGACTTTACATTTATGTTGAACGACTTTGTAAATCTTATTGCAACATATATACTGTGTTAAAACGTAATGGTTTTGTTTATGTTGACACGAGATTAGCAGTTGTCAACTGCCAAATTTTGATTTTTATATCAGATTCATAATCAGCCATGCTGAAAACCTTAGTAAACTGTACTGTGCAGCAAAAAGATGGAAAGTTTTCCAATTTAAATGGCTCACAAAACTTGATAATTTTCTACAAATTCTTATTAATATCGCAACATTTAGAAGAATATTATAAAAAATCGGGTTCGATAGTTTTTTCTACATTGATTAACGTTTAATTAAAAAAAAAATCGCTCCGATTGCTATAAAATTGTGATTTCTAGCGATTTTTGAACAGTAAATTTCTATTTGTCCCCACTGTGCGAAGAGTCTCTCTCGAAACTCAAACATCGCAACGACTTCCTTTTACCAATTTGCAACGTATAGACTCGAGCCTATAAATTCTATGCTCGAACAACGAACTCTCGATACTTGCCATATGTACGAACAACCTGACTACAAATCACTAGTCACTCCAGAAACAAAAAAAGGTATCCATCAAGCTATCGGTCAAATCTTACAGAATATCTATAGAAAGGCAGAGACCACTGAAATCCCCCGGAACTTGTAGACTCCGACGTGTTGTGGAGTTGATTGAACATCAGTTGCTCGTGTTCCTGTCTTTCCGCGGTTTTCGTATTTCGTCGCAGTAACCAAGCCGTTTTACTCCAGCGGCAAGAAAAAACATTTTCCAACAATTATGTTATAATTACCATGCAATAAAGCATATTTTTCGATAATTATTACCTAATGAATACAAATAACATTTTACATAACGTGATGTCAGTACTGAATATTATTTGTGTTTATTCTGAATCCTCTTTGTGTTATCGAATAGAAGAAAATAAAGACTAATATTTTTACCACATTGTATTTGTGATGATATACGCTCTTTTAGATACTGTGTGTGAAAGTTAGACTGTAATAACAGAGTGTCATATTTTAGTCTAATATTATTACCACACATAATAGAACAAACATAAATTTATATTTTATGCATGAAATATAATTTTATTAATTAAAAAGCAATTATCATTCTCTTATTCGACAAGACTAATTAATTTATGAGAATAAGTGTTAAATTACTACATATTTACTACATATTTACTATAGAATTAAAGCTAGAATTAATTAAAGATATGTATGAATATATGATACTTCAGTCATCGACAAGAAAGAAGTATACGATAAGTCATAATAAGTAATAAGTTTGCAAAAGTGTTTTTCTCTCGACCGTCAATGCACAAAAAAAAATATAAGGCATATCTGCAAACATTATTAACAACACAATCGATAAAGTAATTAATGTGCGTCCAGTGTAATAGCGGTAAATAAAAGCAGCTGTTATACAAGGTCAAGCACAAAGATATAAAAAGGAATACTGAGTGTTCCACGTATCCAGATAGCAATTTGTTGTGGACCTGGTTACCGAATTACGGCCATTGACAAAATGAAGTTAGCAATTTTGCTGATTGTCGGCGTTATCGCCAGTGAGTATTCAAAACTCGATAAAAAGAAATAAAAAAACTTACATTCAAGCAATGCGTAATTAGCATATTCTAATATTGCTTATTGTACGAAATAGTAAATCAGAGTGTGAGTGAGAGAGAGATAGAGAGGGAGGGAGAGAGAGAGAATTAATAAATAAAAGAATTTAAAATATACAAATAGTATAATATATAGGAACACATTTTCTAAAAATATTTTTCTATAATGTTACACATATTAATTATTAAATCCGTGTAGAAATGTGTAAAAATAACATTTAGAAGAACTATATAGTAAAATAAATAGATATGTTTCAACTATAACATATAGGTGTCTGATATAAGGCTGTCAAAAAAAATTCACTAATCTCTTTTAATTAATAACTTAAAAATCTACGTGGTTGTTCGCAAAATAGTAAAGAACTTTTTGATGATAGTTTGTCTTAATGTATACAAGTATATAACACATAAATCGGACTTACCGTCAGACTGCATCGTGTCCCGCGTATTCACACATTTATTCGCCGACATTCTTTAATAATTCATAGTTTTACGTGGTTGTTCGCGACATAATAGAGAAATTTTTTGTCTAGTTTGATCTAATCCTGTATACTAAGTGAAATATCTTTAGGCGAAGTATTAAATAATTATGGACTTAAAATTGTTAATTACAGAAGTATACGGCGATGAACCTGAACCTATCGTGGGTGGTAACTTGGCATCGCCTGGACAATTTCCATATCAAATCTCCCTTCGGCAAGGCGGCAGCCATACTTGCGGAGGAACTATTATTGACGCGAGAACTATCGTCACAGCTGCTCATTGTATACCGGCCCAAAGTCAGTGGAGAACCATGGTACGTAAATGACAGTAGCTACTAAGAACGATTTGTTCGGTTATTGATTTTTTCTTATATATATATATATATATATTATGAATAAAATATAAAAAAATTAGAAATGAGGTAGTATTTTCATTTCTAGCGCTTTGTATCATTTTTTTCTAATTCACTCTGCTATTTCTATTTAATTCATCAAAATATTCGGTACACAGACTGTTGCAACTGGAACAAACAGCGCACGAGGTGGTCAAATACACCAAATCAAGTGCATTCAAGTGCATCCAGGGTTCAGCATGAGCCACCTCAGGGACGATATCGCTGTGATCACTGTAAGCATAACTCTTAACTGAACCGTGTACGGCGATGTGATGCTTGTACAACAATCTGAAAAATTCTTTTTATTCTAGTTGACACAACCGATTGCCTTTAGCAATATACAAAGTTCAATTCCTCTAGCGAGTAGAAATTATGCCGATGGCCAAACTACTGCTATAGTAAGCGGATGGGGAAAGACCAGCGTAAACTCAGGCGTTTCGCCAACGCTTCAATGGCTCCAAGTGAGGCTGTTGAGCCCTTCTGAGTGCCAAAGAGCGCATTCAAGCACTACTGTTAAACAGATATGTACTTTTAACAGCCGTGGAAGAGGTGCCTGCCAAGTAAGTATCTTACCTTATCTTATGTATAATACATCTAAAAGTGACTTTTTACACGTATTCTCATTGAGAATAAGAGACAATTTGAAAGAATTACTAATTAAAAGTATACAATTTCTTAGGGTGACAGCGGCGGTCCTCTCGTTTGCAACGGTCAACTTGTTGGTGTTGTTTCCTGGGGCATTCCATGTGCTCTGGGTCAACCTGATGTATTCACTCATGTTGTCTATTATGCGGACTGGGTTCGGCAATGTCAACAGAGGTGCTGATCGTTCGAATAATCATAATCGACAGGCAATCTATATTTCAGACGTTATCCAAAATTTTCAGTTATATTATATGAAACGCGTTGCTAATGTCACTAATATTTTCTGCAGAAATAATATAAAAGCATAAAATAAACAATAAAAATATTATTCAAAATAAATTTTGTATACATTTCTTTTCCCAACATAAATTTTTTTTATAAGATTGTGAATTAATCTAAAGTTATGTACGAAGAAAAATTGTTGTAATGAAAATTAAAACAAAATTTCTGAAATCATATAAAAGTATGATTGCAATTATTATATATTTACTTAAAAATATTATACACTCTAGACATCTCATTACAAAATTGTCGTAATTACTTCAGAGCTGTTGTTAAAATAACTCAAATATTATCACGATAAAGAAAAAATATTATAATTTTTGTGGAATAATTTTGTGTTAAATTTATTATATTTTTACATTGAAAAGAAAATTTTGTAATATTTGTGCAATTATATTTTTTGTTAGTATGAGAGTATGTTATAATACGTATATAAAAAAAGATAAAATAATATAAATATAAATTTAAGATATAGTGCATTGAGAATTACGAATATTATTATTTATCCTTATAATTTTCAATATTTTATGACATTATATACAAATATACACATCAAACATTAAAATATTTGTACGGTAATATTCATAGATTCGAAACTTCACGTCGTTTATCGTTGAATTGTCTTACTTTGATGTATCTTTCTCGAAGTCGAGTTTTAGCTGTCGTGTTATATAAATAGAACGCACAATAAATCATTAAAATTAATTAAATAATTTCATCTGAAATCGAACTAAATCGAACTAAAATAATAATATGCCAGATACTTGCCATATGGCGACAACCTGACTACAAATCAGTAGTTATTCCAGGAAAAAGAACGGTAACGATCAAGCTTTCGGTCAAATCCTATAGAATATCTATAAAAAGGCAGAGACCACTGAAATCCTCCGGAACTTGTAGGCTTCATCGTGTTGTGGAGTTGATCGAACATTAGCAGCTCGTGTCTTCCCGCGGTTTTCGTATTTAGTCCCAGTAACCAAGCCGTTTTACTCCAGCGGCAAGTAAAAACATTTTTCAACAATTATGTTATAATTAACTTGCAATAAACCATATTTTTCGGCAATTATTACTTAATGAATACAAATAACGTTTTACATAATGTGATGTTAGTATTGAATATTAATTGACTTGTATTTATTCTGAATTCCCTTTGTATTATCGAATAGAAGACAATAAAGACTGATATTTTTACCACATTGTATTTATGATGATATATGCTCTTTTAGATACTGTGTGTGAAAGTCAGACTGTAATAACAGAATGTAACACATTTTAATCTAATATTATTATCACAGATAATAGAACAAACATAACTTTATATTTTATGCGTGAAATGTAGCTTTATTAATTAAGAAGAAATTTTTATTCTCTTTTTCGACAAAACAAAACAACTTATGCGGGGAAATGTTAAAATACTACACATTTAATATAGAATTAAAATAGATATGTATGACTATATGATACCTCAGCTATCGGCAGCAAAGAAGTGTATGATAAATTATGAGATTACAAAGGTGTTTTTCGTACAACCGTCAATGCACTGAGCAAATATAAGATCTGCAAACGTTATTAACAACACAATCGATGAAGTAATTAATGTGCGTCCAGTACACGGAGTAAATAAAAGCAGCTGTTATACAAGGTCAAGCACAAGGATATAAAAGGGAACTCTGAGTGGTCTACGTATCCAGTTTGTTATTTGTTGTGGACCTGGTTACCGAATTACGGTCATCGACAAAATGAAGTTAGCAATTTTGCTGGTTGTCGGCGTTATCGCCAGTGAGTATCCAAAACTCGATAATAAAAAATAAAAAAACTCACATTCAAGCGTAATTAGCATATTCTAATATTGCTTATTATACGAAATAGTAAAGCAGAGAGCGAGCGAGAGAGAGAAAAAGAGAGAGAGAGAGAATTAATAAATAAAAGAAATTAAAATATACAAATAGTATCATGAAAATATTTTTTAAAAATATTTTTCTATAATGTTAAACATATTAATTATTATACCTGCGTAAAAATATGTAAAAATAACATGTAGAAGAACTATATAGTAAAATAAATAGATATGTTTCAACTATAATATATAGGTGTCTGATATAAGGCTGTCAAATAAAATTCACTAATCTCTTTTAATTAATAACTTAACAATTTATGTGGTTGTTCGCAAAATAGTAAAAGACTTTTTAATGGTAGTTTGTGTTAATGTATACAAGTATATAACACATAAATCGTACTTACCGTCAGACTGCATCGTGTCCCGCGTATTCACATATTTATTCGCCGACAGTCTTTAATTAATAATTCATAGTTTTACGTGGTTGTTCGCGACAAAGTAGAGAAATTTTTTTGTCTAGTTTGATCTAATCTTACCTTGTATACTAAGAAACATTTTCTGGCAATGTAATAAATAATTACAGACTTAAAATTGTTAATTACAGAAGTATACGGCGATGAACCTGAACCTATTGTGGGTGGCAACACGGCATCGCCTGGACAGTTTCCATATCAAATCTCCCTTCAGAGCAGCGGCGATCATATTTGCGGAGGATCTATTATTAGTAGCACACATATCCTCACTGCTGCTCATTGTATACCGCCCCAAAGTCATTGGAAATACTTGGTACGTAAATGACACATAGTAAGAACGATTTGTTCGGTTATTGATTTTTTCTTATATATATATTATGAATAAAATATAAAAAAATTAGAAATAAGGTAGTTTTTTCATTTTTAGCGCTTTGTATCATTTTTTTCTAATTCACTCTGCTATTTCTATTTAATTCATCAAAAATATTCGGTACACAGACTATTGTAACCGGAACAAACAGCGCACAAAGTGGTGGTCAAAAACACCAAATCAAGTGCATTCAAATGCATCCAGGGTTCAGCATGACCCACTTTCAGGACGATATCGCTTTGATCACTGTAAGCATAACTCTCAGCTGAACACTGTACGGCGATATGATGCTTGTACAACAATCTGAAAAATTCTTTTTATTTTAGTTGACACAACCGATTACCTTGAACAATATACAAACTGCAATTCCTCTAGCGAGTAAAGATTATGCCGATGGTCAAAATACTGCTATAGTAAGCGGATGGGGAAAGACCAGCGTAAACTCAGGCGTTTCGTCAACGCTTCAATGGCTTCAAGTGAGACTGTTGAGCCCTTCTGAGTGCCAAACAGCGCATTCAGACATTACTGCTAAACAGATATGTACTTTGAACAGCTATGGAAAAGGTGCTTGCCAAGTGAGTGTCTTACCTTGTCTTATGTATAATACATCTAGAAGTGACTTTTTATACGTATCCTCATTGAGAATAAGAAACGAGTTGGTAGAATCACTAATTAAAAATATACAATTTCTTAGGGTGACAGCGGCGGTCCTCTCGTTTGCAACGGTCAACTTGTTGGTGTTGTTTCCTGGGGCATTCCATGTGCTCTGGGTCAACCTGATGTATTCATTGGTGTCTACCACTATCGGGACTGGATTAGCCAAAGTCAAAAGAAGTGCTAATTGTTCGAATAATTATAGTCTACTGGCAATCTATATTTCAGACATTATCCAAAATTTTCAGTTATATGATGTGAAACGTGTTGCTAATATCATTAATATATTCAACAGAAATGGCATGAAAACATAAAGTAAACAATACGAAAATATTATTCAAAATAAATTTTGTACACATTTCACTACCCAACATAAATTTTTTTTACGAGATCGTGAATTAACCTAAGTTGTATACGAAGAAAAATTGTTGTAATAAAAATTACAACTTTCTGAAACCATATAAAAAGTATGATTGCAATTATTATATATTTACTTAAAAATATTATACACTCTAGACTTCTCATTATAAAATTGTCGTAATTACTTGAGAGCTTTTGTCATTGTTAAAATAGCCCAAATATTATCATAATAAAAAAGAAGTATTATAATTTTTGTAGAATAACATTTATTATATTTTCACATTGAAAAAAAAAATTTATAATATTTGTCCAATTGTATTTCTTGTTAGTATCAGTAGTATGTTATGATATGTATATAACAAAAAGATGAAATAATATAAATATAAATTTTAAGATATAGTGCATTGAGGATTAAGAATATTATTATTTATCCTTATAATTTTCAATATTTTATGACATCATTTAAAATACACACATCAGACATTACAATATTTGTACGATAATATTCATAGATTCGAAACTTCACGTCGTTTATCGTTGATTCCCTTATTTCACAATTGTCTTACTTTGATGTATCTTCCTCGAAATCGAGTTTTAGCTGTCGTGTTATATAAATAGAACGCACAATAAATCAATAAAATTAATTAAATAATTTCATTTGAAAACGAACTAAAATAATAATACGCATGTATAAATTTCTAATACAAGGAATCTTTCGTGTTTTTGTCCATTCGAACGTAGTTCGAATGTTTCCGCGACTCAAAGTTCTGTCGATGGACGAGCATCGCAAAAGATGGACGAACTAATATGCACCCCATTGTTTTTAATGACAGCTTATTGTTTGTAAACAACATGTTCAAAGAATCTAGCCGTACTGGGTGGTTTGCTCTCAGAACTCAAACACTATCATGTAGAAAACTAAAGATATTTAAAGACCTAAATATATTTGCTACAATAAAATATTATTGTTATTTCTTGTCCGTGCATACAAGACGATTCTAGTAATCGTAGCATTCTGATAGTGGGTAAAACTGTGCCTACGAGAATTGTATTTATAGGCATGTAGCAACAGCAGCTTCTAATGCTATGTTTGAGTAAATATGAAATCACATAAAGTTGTTCTCTAAATATAGAATATGTGAATTTAACAGTAGTTTTTTCCGTCTGCGACTCCTTTTTGCCAGTTTCCATCATACAGGATGCAGCTAATAAGCTCTATGTATATATGACGAATATTCGAGATTTTGCGGGCAGCAACGTGGGTGGCAACGATTGCGGGAATAGTCAGTTTATATGTCAGTTTATATCAAGTCTTTCTTCAAATATTCAGATTTCATGTTTACGGGAGTAGTCTTATTATAGTAACAGACATGTTCTCACTGCTGGTCGTTGTGTTGAGGATGAAAATAAACATAAATACTTGGTGCGTGCAGAGCAGTTGCTACAAATCAATCGATTAATGATTTTTCTGTATGCAAAACAATTGGTTGTATTAATCCAGTGTTTGTTTATATATACGAACATATCAGAATTCTAGTTAAAGCTATCACAATTCTGCTCAAGTTAACAAGATTTCCGGTCAACCAAATAAAGTTTCTAGGTAACCAGAAATATCGCTGTGATCACTGTAAGCCTACTTTTCAGTTCTACTTGAGAGTATACAGAGATGTAATGCGTGGGCAACAATTCTTGATGAAACTCTTTTTTCTCTAGTTGGAAAAAGCAATCACGAAAAACAGTCTCTAAAGTCCGATTGCTCTAGCGAGTAAGCAATATGGTGATGACAATTATCGTGATTTAGTAAGCGAATAGGGAAAGACCAGTATGAATTCAAACTCTGCCAATACTTAAGTAAATCATAGTGAACGTTTTGAGCCAGACCGACTACTTAGCCGCACATTAGCGAATAACGTATGGTAATGCATTCACCAATCGAAAACATATATTCATTTTGGAGAAAATTAGGAAAGGCGCATGTATCTTATTGTATTATATGTTAGATGCATCTGAAAATGATGATGTATATATAGAGGTATCCTTATTAGAAACAAATTGAACGAGTTATCACATAAAAATGTACAATTTCTTGGAGTGACAGCGGCAATCCTCTAATTATCAACAAAGGAGCTCTGTAGTGTCGTCTCTTGGACTTCGCTCTGCGGTAAGGGCGAAAAAGCTGATTCACTACTGTCTACTACTATATGGACTTCATCAAGCAGTCATAAGACATGTACTGATAACATGAATAACCACAGTCGTCCCGTCAAAGTTGAACAATCACGGTCACTATGTAAATTATAGATTCTATTATAGATTCTGAAGTTTCACTTGCCGCGTGTAAAACACACGTCGGTAATATTATTATTATTTTCTAAAGAATTAACAAAATAGCCTAAAGTAAAGAATAAAAAATATTATTTAAAAAAAATGTTGTGCATATTTCTTTTCCCAAATTAAACTTTCATATAAGATCAATGATAAAATTAACTAAAAGTTGTACGTAGAAAGAATTGCAAACAAATTTCTGTAATCTTGGACCATAAATACGGAGAAAATAATGTAGTTTTTTTTTTCATATAAATTCATTTCAAACTTATTATGTTTTTGTAGTAGAGGAAAATAAGCATTGTCAGTAAGGTTTATCTTGCTACTAATAAATTTTTCAAGGAACGCAGCAAAAATTTCTAACGATACAATAAAAATATAAATAATAATACAAAATGTTGTAGGAACTTCCACTATAAATTTTCCTATCCGTAGATATTACAATCAAAATAACTATATATTTACATAAAAATTATCCGCTTGTAAGTAACGCACGTATAGATCTCAACTTCCATTCAACTAATTTTGTTCGTCAAATACATGTATATTTCAAAAAGCGTGTATAGTACCCATAATAGTAAGTTCTGTTATAATTTCGTTGAAGGGAGCGTAACTTGTTTGCGACTCGTCCTCGGACATTCCTCAATTCGACATTTTATTGATAATTCACAATTTCACAATTTTATTGATAACTGAGATTTGCGGAAATAAACGGGTTCAAAATCAAGTTCAAGTAATGTTTTTAATGAAGCAATAAATTTTAGATTATTGCTTAGACGCAAGATGTTTAAGGGATTGAGAAGTCAATTTCACAATTGCCTGACCGACAGGCCGCTCTCGGAACTTAGACATCACAACGACTTTCTTTTACCAATTTGTAACGTACAGACTTCAGCCTATAAGTTCTATGCTTGGACAACGTACGCTCGATATTTCTCTACCGATATCTGCCATGTGTTGAAAACCTGGCTCCAAATCAGTAGTTATCCCGCGAAAAAAAACAGTAACGAGCTACTGCTCGAGTCCTCCTATACAAGAGCTTGCAGAGATCACTGAAATCATTCGGAACTTATACTTCTAGGCTTCGACGTGTTGTGCAGTTGATTAAAGGTAACAGCGGCTCGTGTCTCTCTCTTTCCACTGCTTTTTATTCCGTCGCAGTAATCAAGCAGTTTGTTCCAGCGGCAAAATAAAAATTTTTTCTAATAATTATGTTATAATTAACTTTCAATAAACCATATTTTTCGACAGTCGTTATTTAATGGATATAAATCACATTTTATATGACGTGACATCAGTGGTGAATACTTATTGAGTAATGAATTGATTTGTATCTATTCTGAATCTTCTTTGTGTTATAGAACAGAAGAAAATAAAGACTGGTATTTTTACTACATTTTATTTATGATAATATGCTTTCTTTCAGACATCGTGTGTAAAAGTCAGCCTCTAATAACAGAATGTTATACATATTTTAATATAATATTATTATTACAGGTAATAAAAAAAACATAAATTTGTATTTTTTGTGTGAAAAACAACTTTATTAATTAAGAAGAAATTTTTATTCTCTTCTTCGAGAAAATAAAACAATTTATGGGGATAAATATTAAACTACTACACATTTAATATAGAATTAAAATAGATATGTATGCTATGTGATACTTCAGCCATTGACAGCAAGGAAGTGAATGATAAATTATGAAATTACAAAGGTGTTTTTCGCTCGACCGTTGATGCACTGAACAAATATAAGATCTGCAAACGTTATTAACAATACAATTGATGAAGTAATTAATGTGCGTCCACTGTAATACGGAGTAAATAAAAGCAGCTGTTATATAAGGTCAGGCAAAAGAATATAAAAGAGAACGCTGAGTGTTCTACGTATCCAGTTTGCAATTTGTTGTTGACTTGGTTACCGAATTACGACCACTGAGATAATGAAGTTAGCAATTTTGCTGGTTGTCGGCGTTATCGCCAGTAAGTAAACAAAACTTGATAAAAAAAAAATAAAAACATCTAGGCATATACAGTATTGCATAATTAGCGTATGCTAATATTATTTATTGTACGAAATAGTAAATCAGAATGTGTATGTGAGCGTGTGTGTGAGAGAGAGAAGGAGGGAGAAAGATAAATAATAAATGAAAGAAATTAAGAAATACAGATAATAGCATGAACACATTTTTTAAAATTGCGTAATGTCGCATATATTATACATATAATTCAAATAATACACACACACACACACACTTATATATATGTATATGTATTTATATACAGGTGTCCGAAGCTTTTCTTGACACACATCGTAAGAAAGTAGAATGGATTAAACGGAACAAAAAAGTCAAATACCATTTTGCGAAATTTGCAATAGTTTTCCAGGAATTAATTATTTTGTTTCAACAAATAAACTCTTGCCCGCGCGCGACCGTGATATACGCAAATCGTGGTTTGCTGCGTCTCTCCAGCCATAGCTACAAGACACAGCGTAGCTGTGGGTGGAAGGATGCAACGAGCCATGATTCGCATGTATCACGGTCGCGCGTCGGCCTGAGCGCTTATTTGCTCAGACAAAATAATTAATTACTCGAAAATTTTGTGAATTTCGCCAAATGGTATTTGATTTTTCTGTTGTCGTTTAATGCATTCTAATTTCGTACGAATTGTGTCAAGAAAGGTTTCGAATACCGTGTATACATATTATACATACAGGATAAGGAAAAAGTATGGAAACTCTGAAAAATCTAAAAAAAATATAAGTTTTACAGAAAATGTTTCAAATAAAAGTTGTAGGATTTAAAAAGGTCTATTCAATAGTTTCATCAATTTGACCCTGGCTGGCGTCGTTAAGTCGTGAAGTCAAAGTCATGAATTTTTTAAATGGAACACCCTATTTTTTATTGCATATTCTTATAGTCTTTCTCAATACCTTTACAAGGCACTATAATTTTATTCATTTTGGGTCAGCCGTTTCAAAGTTATAGAGTATTTTACACTAAGAAGTAATAGACACCCGAACATAAAGTCGGAATATGATCCAGCCAACTAAGGCAAGATCAGAAGATGATCTAAGCTCTTAGATCATCCTCCGATCTTGCCTTAGTTGGCTGGATCATATTCTGACCTTGTCTTCGGATGTCTATTACTTCTCACTGTAAAATTCTGAATAACTTTGAAACGGCTGAGACAAAATGAATAAAATTATAGTGCTTTGTAAAGGTATTGAGAAAAACTATAAGAATATGCAATAAAAAATAGGGTGTTCTATTTAAAAAATTCAAGGTGAATTTGACTTCACCTTAACGACGCCAGCCAGGGTCAAATTGATGAGACTATTGAATATACCTTTTTAAATCTTACAACTTTTATTTGAAACATTTTTCTGTAAAACTTATATTTTTTTAGATTTTTCAGGGTTTCCATACTTTTTCCTCACTCTGTATAATTATTATACATGTATAAAAATGTGTAAAAATAATACATGTGAAAGAATTATATAGTAAAATACATAGATACGTTTCAGCTATTACATATAGATATCTGATACAAAGCTGTCTACACACACACACACACATGCAACACACGAATTCACTAACATTTATTAATTAATAACTTCAAAATCTGTTGTTGTTGTTCACAAAACAATAAAAAACTTTTTTGTGTCAATTTGTCTTAATATATATAAGAGCATAACGCACATTATACTTACCGTCATATTCAAATTCTACATTACCGTATCCTGCGCACTCACACACTCACTCGTTGATTTTCTTTAATTAATAAATTATTGTTTTACGTGGTTCACGACTAAGTAGAGAAACTTTTTGTCCAGTTCTATAGTCTTTCCCTGCATACATATTAAATGAAACATTTTTAGAAAAGGAAATAAATGAAATATATTACGGACTTATATATATAAAATTATTAACTACAGAAGTATACGGCGATGAACCTGAACCTATCGTGGGTGGGGCCACGGCATCGCCTGGACAATTTCCATATCAAATCTCCCTTCGGCAAAATGGCTACCATATTTGCGGAGGAACTATTATTAGCAACAGACATATTGTCACTGCTGCTCATTGTATACCGTCTAAGAATCAGCAGAGTACTATGGTATATAAGTAACAGTAGCTTGTGAGAACGATTCGTTTGATTATTGGTTTTTTCTTACATACATGTTATAAATATGATATAGAAAAATTAAAGACGTAGTAGCTCTTATCTTCAGCGCTTTGTATCAACATTTTCTAATTTACTTTGTTATATCTATTTAATTCAACAAAAATAATTGGTACGCAGACTGTTGTGACTGGAACAAACCACATTAGCAGTGGCGGTCAAGAACACCGCATCAAAAGCATTCAAGTGCATCCACAGTACGACACGCGTACCAATAGGAACGATATAGCTGTGATCACTGTAAGCATAATTTCCAATTCTCCTGAAGCATGTACGGAGATGTGACGTTTGCACAACAATCCGATATGCTTTATTTCTTCTAGTTGGAACAACTGATGACCTTCAACCAGGTACAAAAACCAATTCCTCTAGCGAATGCAGATAATGCTGATGGCCGAACTCGTTGTGTACTAAGCGGATGGGGACAGCTCGGTGCAAGACAAGGCCCGCCGACATATCTACAATATGTCGAGTTGACCACGACGACCCTTAGTGATTGCCGCAGAGTGCATTCAAATGTCTTTGAGAAACAGCTATGTTGCTTTGAGAAACATGGAATAGGTGCCTGTATGGTGAGTATCTTTCATTATCTTATGTATTATACATTCAAAAATAACTTTTTATACGTACACATATCCTCATTGAGAATAAAAAACGAGTTGGAAGAATTACTAATTAAAAATATACAATTTCTTAGGGTGACAGCGGCGGTCCTCTCGTTTGCAACGGTCGACTTGCTGGTATCGTCTCCTGGGGCATTCCCTGTGGTGTCGGTTATCCTGATGTATTCACTAAAGCTTACCATTATCAGGACTGGATTAGCCAATGTCAAAAGATGTACTGATCATTTGAATAATCACAGTCGCGTGCGTGACCGATGATCTATATTTCAGGCCTTATCCAGAATTTTTAGTTACAACGTGTGAATCGCGTTGCTAACGTTATTAATATGTAGAAATAGAAATTATATGAAAGCATCAAGTAAACAATAAAAAAATATTATTCGTAACCAATTTTGTACATATTTTTCTTCCTAACATGAACATTTTTTTATGAGATCGATAATTAATCTAAAATTAATCTAAAACTGTATACGAAGAAAAATTGTTGCAATAAAAATTAAGACAAAATGTCTGAAACTATAGTATTTTACTATTTATCCTTATAATTTTCAATATTTTATGACTTCATTTGAAATACACACGTCAAACATTACAATACTCGTATGGTAATATTTATAGATTCAAAACTTCACATCGTTTACCGCTAGTTTCCTTATTTCACAATTGTCTTACTTTGATGTTTTTTTCTCGAATTCAAGTTTTAGCTGTCGTGATATATAAATAGTACGCACAATAAATAGAGGAAATTAATTAAATTAATTAAATAATTAATTAAATTTCGTCTGAAATCGAACTAAAATAATAATACGCACGTGTAAATTCCTAACACAAGAAATCTTTCATCTTTTTGTCAATTATAACGTAGAATGTTTCCGTGACTCAAAGTTCTGTCGATGGACGAGCATCGCAAAAGATGAACAGACTCATATGCACAGCGCTGTATTTAATGAGCGTCGAATTGCTTGTATATAATATGTTCAAAGAGTCTAGCAGTCAATCCCGCAATTACCTGAACGAAGGATTGTTCTCAGAACTCAAACACTATCACGGAAGAAACTAAAGACGTCACTTGCCTAAATAATAAGTAGGACTGCCATAACAAAATATTGTTATTTCTCGTCTGTGCATACAAGACGGTTCTAATAATCGTAGCATTCTGATAGTGGATAGAACTGTGTTTATGAGAATTGTATTTATGAGCGGATAACAAAAACAACTTCTAATGCTATATCTAAGTAAATTTAAAATCACATAAAGTTATTCTCTAAATATAGAACGCGTGTATTTACACATCAGTTTTTTTATGTACCCGATCTTCCTTTTACCAGTTTCCAACGTACAGGATGCATTTTACTCTATGGACACATGACGAATGTATGAAATTTTGCAAGCAGAAACGTGGGTGGTAACGACGACGGAAACGGTCGGTTTGTATAATGTATCAAGTTTTTTTCAAATATCTAGATTTAATGTTTATGGGAATAGTCTTATTATAGTAACAGACATGTTTTCATTGATAAAATTATTATAGTAACAGACATGTTTTCAAATGAAAAGAAACATAAATACTTGGTACGTGCAAAGCAGTTGCTACAATACATTCGATTAAAGATTATTGTTGCACGTATGCAAAAAAAGTTGGTTATATCAACCCAATATCTGGTGAGATATACGAATGAATCAAAATTCTAGTTGAAGCTATCAGAATTCTGCTTAAATTAACCAGATTTCTGGTTAACCAAATAAAGTTTCTAGATATTCAGAAATATTGTTGTGATCACTGTAAGCCTACTTTTTAGTTCTTTCTAAAAATATACAGAGATATAATGCGTGGGCAACAATTTGAAACTCTTTTTCTTCAGTTGGAAAGGGCAATTACGAAAAACAGTCTCTAAAGTCCGATTGCTTTAGACAGTAAGCATTACGGCGATGACAACTATCGTGGTTTGGTAAGCGGATAGGAAAAGCGCAGTATGAATTGAAACTTTTTGCCTATAATTAAGTAAATCACAGTTAATCTTAGTTTTGAGCCAGAACGACTGCTTAGCCGCACATAAGCGAATGCCATATCGTAATGCATTCACCAATTAAAAACATGTATTCATCTTGGAGAAAATTGGGAAAGACGCAGGTGTTTTATGGTATTATATGTTATGATGATGTATATGTAGAGATATCTTCATTGAGAACAAATTGAACGAGTCACTAAATACAAATGTACAATTTCTTAGGATGACAGCGAAAATCCTCTTATTGTCAACGAAGGAGCCACGTGGTGTCGTCTCTTGGATTTCACCCTGCGGTAAGTTAAAACTGATGTATTTACTACTGTCTGCTACTATCTGGACTTCATTAAGCAGTCACAAGATATGTGCTGATAATACGAATAATTACAATCGACCCGTCGAAGTTAAATAATCACGGTCACAATCTAAATTATGGATACTACCTGAAGTTTCACTTGCTATGTGTAAAACTAATCGGTAATATCATTATTATTTTGCAAAGAATTGATAAAGTGGCCTAAAGTAAACAATAAAAAATATTATTTAAAAGAAATTTCGTGCATATTTCTTTTCCCAAATTAAATTTTGTATAAGATCAATGATTAACCAAAAGATGTATGTAGAAAATATTGCAGTAAAAATTGCAAACAAATATTTATAATTTTGGACCATAAATACGGAGAAGATAATGTAGTTTTTCTTCTTCTTAATAAATTCTTTTTTTCTTCTTAATAAATTCTTTTCAATTTCGCTGTGTGCAATACAGGAAAATAAGAATTTTCAGTAAGGTTTATCTTGCTAATAATAAATTTTTCAAGAAACATAGCTAAAATTTCTAAGGACACAATAGAAATACAAATAATAATACAAAATGTTTTAGTAACTTTTATTATAAATTTCTCTGTCTGTAGATATTATAACTAAAATTATTATATATTTACATAAAAATTACCCGTTTGTAAGTAATGCACGTATAGATCTCAACCTTCATTCAACTAATTTTGTTCATCAAATACGTGTATATTTCAAAAAGTATAATATTAAGTTCTGTTACAATTTTGTTGAAGAGAGCGTAACTTATTTGTGACTCGCCCCGGATGTTCCTCAACTCGATATTTGGGATTCAAAATTTTGTTGATAATTGAAGTTTACGGAAATAAACAGGCCAAAATCACATACAAGTGCTGTATTTAATGACACTTTATTGTTTAGATACAAGATGTTAAAGGGATCGAGTAGTCAATTCCGTAATTGTTTGACCGATGGGCTGCTCTCGAAACTCAGACATCACAACGACTTTCTTTTACCAATTTGTAACGTACAGATCTCAGCCTATAAGTTCTATGCTCGAACAACGTAAGCTCAATATTTCACTACCGATATCTGCCATGTTTCGACAAACTCCGAATCAGTTGTTAACCCGGGAAAAAAACAATAACGAACGAGCTACCGCTTAAGTCCTAATATAGAAGAGCATGCAGAGACCACTGAAATCATCCGGAACTTGTACTTCTAGCTTTGACGTGTTGATTAAAGGTAATATCGGCAGCTCGTGTCCCTCTCTTTCCAGTGTTTTTTTTTATTCCGTCGCAGTAACCAAGCCGTTTTACTCCAGCAAAATAAAAACATTTTCTAATAATTATGTTGCAATATGTATGTATAATTAACTTGCAATAAACCATTTTTCGACAGACATTACTTAATTGATACAAATGATATTTTATACAACGTGATATCAGTGGTAAATACTAATTTATTTTTATCTACTCTACATTTTTTCCGTGTATAGAACAGAAGAAAATAAAGACCGATATTTTTACCACATTGTATTTATGATAATATTATATCCTTTTTCAGACATCGTGTGTGTATGTCTATGTCTCTAATAACAGAATGTTATACACATTTTAATCTAATATTATTAACACAGATAATAGAACAAACATAAATTTGTATTTTTTGTATGAAATATAGCTTTATTAATTAAGAAGCAATTTTCATTCCCTTCTTCGACAAATCAAAATAACTTATGCGGATAAATGTTAAACTACTACACATTTAATATAGAATTAAAATAGATATGTTTGACTATATGATACTTCAGCTATCGACAGCAAAGACGTGTATAATAAATTATGAGATTACAAAGGTGTTTTTCGCACGACCATCAATGCATTGAATAAATATAAGATCTGCAAACGTTATTAACGACACAATCGATGAAGTAATTAATGTGCTTCCAATGTAATACGAAGTAAATAAAAGCAGCTGTTATACAAGGTCAAGCACAAGGATATAAAAGGGAACTCTGAGTGATCTACGTATCCAGTTTGCAATTTTTTTGTGGACTTGATTACCGAATTACGAATCGAGATGACGAAATTAGCAATTTTGCTGGTTGTCGGCGTTATCGCCAGTGAGTAACAAAAATTCGATAATAAAAATTAAAATTTTACATCCAAGCAATGCATAATTAGCGTATGTTAATATTGTTTATTGTACAAAATAGTAAAAGCAGAAAGTATATGTGTGTGTGTGAGAGAGAGTGAGGGAGAAAGATAATTAATAAATGGAAGAAATTAAAAAATGCAGATGGTAGTATGAACACATTTTTTATAAATGCTGAACGTCACATATATTATATATATAATACTAATAATATTACACACACACATACACACACACATATGTTTATATGTATTTATATATATTATACATATTATACACATAATTATTATACTTGTATAAAAATGTGTAAAAATAATACATGTGAAATAATTATATAGTAAAATACATAGATATATTTCAGCTATTACATATAGGTGTCTGATACAAAGCTGTCTACACACAAATTCACTAACATTTATTAATTAATAACTTAAAAATTTATTGTGGTTGTTTGCAAAATAATAAAAAACTTTTTTGTGTCAGTTTGTCTTAATATGTATAAGAGCATAACATAAATTATACTTATCGTCACATTCTGCACCATATCCTGCGCACTCACACACTCATTCGTCGATCCTCTTTAATTAATAAATTATTGTTTTACGTGGTTGTTCACGACTAAGCAGAGAAACTTTTTGTCCAGTTCTATAATCTTTCCTTGCATATATATTAAGTGAAACATTTTTAAGCGAAGTAGTAAATGATTACGGCCTTAAAATTATTAACTACAGAGGTATACGGCGATGAACCTGAACCTATTGTGGGTGGCAACACGGCATCGCCTGGACAATTTCCACATCAAATCTCCCTTCGGCAAAATGGCTACCATATTTGCGGAGGAACTATTATTGACGAGAGAACTGTCATCACTGCTGCTCATTGTATACCGCCTCAGAATCAGCAGAGTACCATGGTATATAAGTAACAGAAGCTTGTGAGAACGATTCGTGTGATTATTGGTTTTTTCTTACATACATATTATAAATATGATATAGAAAAAGTAGAGACGTAGTAGCTCTTATTTTCAGCACTTCGTATCGACATTTTCTAATTTACTCTGTTACTTTTATTTAATATAACAAAAATATTTGGTACGCAGACTGTTGTGACTGGAACAAACCACATTCTAAGTGGCGGTCAAGTTCACCACATTAAATGCATTCAAACGCATCCACAGTACGACAGTAACAGTTGGAACGATATAGCTGTGATCACTGTAAGTATAATTCCCAATTCTCCTGAAGCGCTTACGGAGATGTGATGTTTGCACAACAATCCGAAACGTTTTTTCTCTTCTAGTTGACACAACCGATAACCTTCAACAATCTACAACGTCCAATTTCTCTAGCGAGTGCAGATTATGCTAATGGCCGAACTCGTTGTATAGTAAGCGGATGGGGACAGCTCGGTGCAAACCGAAGCCCGCCGACATTGTTACAATATGTCGAGTTGACCGCGATGACTCTTAATGACTGCCGCAAAACGCATTCAAACACTTTTGAGAAACAGCTATGTTGCTTTGACAGCTATGGAAAAGGTGCCTGTATGGTGAGTATTTTTATCTTATGTATTAAAAAATGACATTCAAAAATGACTTTTTATACGTATACATATCCTCATTGAGAATAAGAAACGAGTTGGAAGAATCACTAATTAAAAATATACAATTTTTTAGGGTGATAGCGGCGGTCCTCTCATTTGCAATAATGAACTTGCTGGTGTCGTCTCCTGGGGCATTCCCTGTGGTGTCGGTTATCCTGATGTATTCACTAATGTTTACCATTTCCAGTCCTGGATTAAGCAATGTCAACGGATGTGCTGATCACTTGAATAATCGTATGCCTGACTGACCATCTATATTTCAGGGATTATCCAGAATTTTTAATTACAACGTGTGAATCGCGTTGCTAACGTAATTAATTTGTAGATATAGAAATTATATAAAAGTATAAAGTAAACAATAAAAAAATATTATTCGTAATAAATTTTGTACATATTTCTCTTCTCGACTTAAATTTTTTCTTATGAGACCGTTAATTAATTTTAAAGTATATAGGAAAAAAATTGTTGTAATAAAAATTAGAACAAAATGTCTGAAACCATAGTGTTTTACTGTTTATTCTTATAATTTTCAATATTTTATGACTTTATTTAAAATACACAGGTCAAACATTACAATACTCGTATGGTAATATTCATACATACAAAACGTCACGTCGTTTATCGCTGGTTTCCTTATTTCACAATTGTCTTACTTTGATGTTTTTCTCTCGAATTCAAGTTTTAGCTGACATGTTATATAAAAATCACGCACAATAAATAGAAGAAATTAATTAAATAAATTCCTCTGAAGTCAAACTAAAATAATAATACGTATCTGTAAATTCCTAATACTAGAAATTTTTCACCTTTTTGTCAGTTATAATGTAGAATGTTTCCGCGACTCAAAGTTCTGTCGATGGACGAACATCGCAAAAAATAAACAGACTCATATGCACCGCGCTATATTTAATGATCGTCGAATTGCTTGTATATAATATGTTCAAAGAGTCTAGCCCGCAATTATTTGACCGAAGGATTGCTTTCAGAACTCAAACATTAACACGGAGGAAACTAAAGATGTCACTTGCCTAAATATATTTGCCATAAAATATTTTTGTTATTTCTCGTCTGTGCATACAAGACTTTCTAGTAATCGTAGCATTCTGATAGTGGATAGAACTGTGTCTATGAGAATTGTATTTATGAGCGGATAGCAACAACTTCTAATGCTATATCTAGGTAAACTTAAAATCACATAAAGTTGTCCTCTAAATATAGAACACGTGAATTTATCAATCACAGCAGTTTTCTTTATGTACCACGACTTCCTTTTCCCAGTCTCCAACGTACAGGATGCAGTTTACAAGCTCTATGCACATATGACGAATGTACGAAATTTTGCAAGCAGAAACGTGGCAACGACGACGGAAACGATCAGTTTGTATAATGTATCAATTTTTTTTCAAATATCTAAATTTAATGTTTATGGGAGTAGTCTTATTATAGTAACATACATGTTTTCACTGCTGCTCATTGCGTTAAAAATGAAAATAAATATAAATACTTGGTACATACAAAGCAGTTGCTACAATACATTCGATTAAAGATTATTGTTGTATGTGTGCAAAAAAAGTTGGTTATATAAGTTACAAGGCATGTATTGATAACACGAATAATCACAATCGACCCGTCAAAGTTGAATAACCACGGTCACAATCTAAATTATAGATACTACCTAAAGTTTCACTTGCCGTGTATAAAATACATCGGTAATATCATTATTATTTTGCAAAGAATTGATAAAATGGCCTAAAGTAAACAATAAAAAATATTATTTAAAAGAAATTTCGTGCATATTTCTTTTCCCAAATTAAATTTTGTATAAGATCAATGATTAACCAAAAGATGTACGTAGAAAATATTGCAGTAAAAATTGCAAACATATTTCTATATTTTTGGACCATAAATATGGAGAAGATAATGTAATTTTTTTTCTTCATACAAATTTTTTTCAAATTCGCTATGTATAGTACAGGAAAATAAGATATTGTGAGTAAGGTTTATCTTGCTAATAATAAATTTTTCAAGAAACGTAGCAAAAATTTCTAATGACACAATAGAAATACAAATAATTATACAAACTGTTTTAGTAAATTCAATTATATATTTCCCTGTCTGTAGATATTATAACCGAAATTATTATATATTTATATAAAAATTACCCGTTTGTAAGTAACGCACGTATAGATCTCAACGTTCATACAACTAATTTTGTTCAAATACGTGTATATTTAAAAAAGCGCGTATAGTACTCGTAATAGTAAGTCCTGTTACAATTTCGTAACTTTTTTGCGTAACTTTGGGACTCATCCTCGGACATTCCTCAACTGGATATTTGGGATTCACAATTTTGTTGATAATTGAGATTTGCGGAAATAAACGGGAAAAAATCACATACAAGTGCTGTTTTTAATGACACTTTTTTGCTTAGGCACAAGATGTTTAAGGGTTCGAGAAGTTAATTCCGTAATTGTTTGACCGACGGGCTGCTCTCGAAACTCGGACATCACGACTTTCTTTTACCCATTTGTAACGTACAGACCTCAGCCTATGCACGAACAACGTAAGCTCGATATTTCACTACCGATACCTGCCATGTTTCGACATCAGTAGTTAACCCGGGAAAAAAACAATAACAAACGAGCTATCGCTTAAGTCCTTCTATAGATGAGCTTGCAGAGACCACTGAAATCATATGGAACTTGTACTTCTAGGCTTTGATGTGTTGATTAAAGGTAATATCGGCAGCTCGTGTCCCTCTCTTTCCACTGTTTTTTTATTCTGTCGCAGTAACCAAGCCGTTTTACTCGAGCGGCAAAATAAAAACATTTTGTAATAATTATGTTATAATTATCTTGCAATAAACCATATTTTTCGACAGACATTACTTAATGGATACAAATGATATTTTACGACGTGATATCAGTGGTGAATACTAATTTTTATCTACTCTGAATTTTCTCCGTGTATAGAACAGAAAAATAATAAGAAACTGACTGATAATAACAGTAAAAAAGACTGTTAAGTTACTTGAAATGAGTTTTTTATTATTTTCTCCGTGTATAGAACAGAAGAAAATAAAAACAAATATTTTTACCACATTGTGTTTATATTAATATTATACTCTCTTTCAGACATCGTGTGTGAAGGTCAGCCTCTAATAACAGAATGTTATATACATTTTAATCTAATATTATTATCACAGATAATAGAACAAACATAAATTTGTATTTTTTGTGTGAAATATAGCTTTATTAATTAAGAAGCAATTTTCATTTTCTTCTTCGACAAAACAAAACAACTTATGCGAATAAATGTTAAACTGCTATATTTAATATAGAATTAAAATAGATATGTATGACTATATGGTACTTCAGCTATCGACAACAAAGAAGTGTATGATAAATTATGAGATTACAAAGGTGTTTTTCGCACGACCGTCAATGCACTGAATAAATATAAGATCTGCAAACGTTATTAACAACACAATCGATGAAGTAATTAATGTGCGTCCAGTGTAATACGAAGTAAATAAAAGCAGCTGTTATACAAGGTCAAGCACAAGGATATAAAAGGGAACTCTGAGTAATCTACGTATCCAGTTTGCAATTTTTTGTGAACTTGATTACCGAATTACGACCATCGAAATAATGAAATTAGCAATTTTGCTGGTTGTCGGCGTTATCGCCAGTGAGTAACAAAAATTCGATAATAAAAAATAAAAAATTTACATCCAAGCAATGCATAATTAGCGTATGTTAATATTGTTTGTTGTATAAAATAGTATACCAGAGAGTATGAGAGAAAAAGAATTATTAAGTAAAAGAAGTTAAAATATACAAATAGTATTATCAACACTATTTTTTTTTTAAATAGTTTTCTATAATGTTACACATATTAATTATTATATATCTATAAAAATGTGTAAAAATAACATATGTAGAAGACAATAAGGTGTAGAAGACATGTAGAAGAACTATGTAGTAAAACACGTAGATACGTTTTAACTATTACATACAAGTGTCTAATACAAGGATGCCTAAACAATTTTTTTTCTATTTCTATTAATTAATAACTTAAAAATCTACATGGTTGTTCACAAAATGATAAAGAACTTTCTTGTGCTAGTTTATTTTAATGTGAACAAGAGCACAACATAAATTATACTTACTGTCACATTTTGCACCGTATCCCGCTCACACCCTCATGCATCTATCTTCTTTAATTAATAACTCATAGTTTTATGGGATTGTTCGCGACTAAGAAAAGAAATTTTTTGTCCTGTTCGATCTAATCTTATCCCTGTATATGTATTAAGTGAAACATCTTTAGGCGAAGTAATAAATGATTACTGACTTAAAATTATTAACTACAGATGTATATGGCGATGAACCTGAAGCTATCGTGGGTGGCAACGTGGCATCACCTGGACAATTTCCATATCAAGTTTCCCTTCAGTTATACGGTAACCATTTTTGCGGAGGAACTATTATTAGCAACAGACATGTCGTCACTGCTGCTCATTGTATGCCATCGCCTGCAAATACGAACGGCCTAGTACGTAAGTAAGAGTAGTTAGTAAGAACAATTCGTTCGATTAATTTGCTTGCTCTTATATATATATTGTAAATATAATATAGAAAAACTAGAGATGCGATAGCTCTTATTTTCAGCGCTTTGTACTATCATTTTCTAATTCATTCTGCTACTTCTGTTTAATTCAACAAAAATATCCGGTCTGCAGACAGTTGTAACTGGAACAAACGACATAGAAAATGGTGGTCAAGTACACCAGATCATGTGCATTCAAGTGCATCCAGAGTACAACCCGAATACCGTCAGTAACGATATCGCTTTGATCACTGTAAGCATAATTCTTAGTTCTTCTGAAGCGCGTACGAGGATGTGTTACTTGTACAACAATCTGAAACTAGTTTTTTTCTTCTAGTTGGCAGAACCGATGACCTTCAGCGGTCTACAACAGTCAATTTTTCCAGCAACTTCAGATCCTGCCACTGGCCAAAATAATGCTGTAGTAAGCGGATGGGGAATGCTTGGAGTAAATGCAGGTACGCCGACAATGCTTCAGTATGTCACGACGAGGGTGCTGAGCCATAGTGAATGCCGAAAAGTGCATTCAGGCACTACTTATAAACAGTTATGTACCTTTAACAGCTATGGAAAAGGTGCATGTATGGTGAGTCTTATTTTATTTTATGCATAATGCATCTAAAAGTGACTTTTTATACGTATGCGTATCCTCATTGAGAATAAGAAACGAGTTGTAAGAATTACTAATTAAAAATATACAATTTCTTAGGGTGACAGCGGCGGTCCTCTCGTTTCCGACGGTCAACTTATTGGTGTCGTCTCCTTTGGCACACCCTGTGCTGTGGGCGTACCTGATGTATTCACTAATGTTGCCCATTATGGGGCCTGGATTCGGCAATGTCAACAGAAGTGTTGATCATTCGAATAATCACAGTCGACCGGCGATCTATATTTCAGACATTATCTCTTGTAATTTTCAGTTACAACGTGTGAAACACGTTGCTAACGTTATTAATATGTAGAAATAGAAATGATATAAAAGCATAAAATAAGCAATAAAAAATATTATTTGAAATATATTTTATATATATTTCTCTTTCTGACATAAACTTTGTTTTATGAGGCCGATAATTAAATTAAAGAAATTAGTATTCGAAGAAAATTTGTTGTAATAAAAATTACAACAAAATTTCTGAAACAATATGGGAAGTATGATAGAAATTATTAAATATTTACTTGAAATTATTATGCACTCTAGACATCTTATTACAAAATTGTTGTAATTATTTGAGTGCTTTTATCATTGTTAAAATAGCTCCAATATTATCAAAATAAAGGAGAAATATTATAATTTTTGCCCAATTACATTTATTATGTTTTCACATAAAAAATAAAGTTTTGTAATTTTTGTGCAATTATATTTATTGTTAATATGAGTAGTATGTTACGATATGTATATAACAAAAAGGTAAAATAATATAAAAATTAATTATACGATATAGTAGATTAGGGATTACGAGTATTACTATTTATTTTTATAATTTTTAATATTTTATGAGTTCATTGCACACGTCAAACATTACAATACTCGTATAGTAATACTCATAGATTCGTACATTTTATCTCGTTTATCGCTAATTTCCTTATTTTACAATCTTACTTTGATATTTCTCTCTCGAAGACGAGTTTTAGCTGTCGTGTTATATAAATAGCACGCACAATAAATCTAGAAAACTAATTAAATAATTGTCTCTGAAATCGAACTAAAATAATAATATGTACGTATAAATTCCTAACACAAGGAATTTTTCGTCTTTTTGTCCATTATAACGTATACTGTTAGAAAACTTCGTATTAAATATAATAATGAAATCAATATCATATTTAATAACACAAAGTTACATAACTATTCGATATCATAAAAGAATCGATGAAAAGATTTCTGCATAGTTCTGTTGAAATCTCAATAAAGGCCACGATGTTTTGCAAGCTAAAGAATTACGGCGATGACAACTATTGTGGTTTGGTAAACAGATAGGGAAAAACCAGTATTAATTCAGACTCTGCGCTAATATTTAAATAAATTATAGTAAACGTTTTGAGCCAGACCAACTACCTAGCCGCACACAAGTGAATGCCATATGGTAATGCATTCACTAATCGAAAACGTATATGCATCTTGGAGAAAATTGGGAAAGGCGCAAGTCAAATGAGTGTCTTATCGTATCATATGCCAGATGCATTAAATGATGATATACATGTAGAAGTATTTTCATTGGGAACAGATTGAACGAATCATCAAATAAAAATGTACAATTTCTCAGGGTGACAGCGGCGATCCTCCTTTTCTCAACAGTGAGCTCTGTAGTATCGTCTCTTGGATTTTGCCTTGTGGCTAGGATAAAGCTGATGTATTCATTAATGTCTATTACTATGTGGATTTCATCAAGTAGTCACAAGACATATGCTGATAATACGAATAATTACAGTCGATTGCTCACAGTTGAATAATCACAGTCGCAATTTAAATTCTAAATACTATTTGAAGTTTCACTTGCCGCGTGTAAAACATGTCGGTATTATCACTATTATTTTGTAAAGAATTGACAAAATAGCATAAAATAAACAATAAAAATATTATTTAAAAAAATTTTCGTGTACATTTCTCTTCATAAATTAAACTTTTATATAAGAAAAATTATTAACCAAAAGTACACGTAGGAAATATTGCATTAAAAATTGCAAACAAATTTCTGTAATCTTAGAACTTAAATACAGAGAGGATAATATAGTTTCTTGTCTTTATATAAATTCTTTTCAAACTCATTATGTTTTTAGTAGTACTTGAAAATAAATTGTCAGTAAAGTTTATCTTGCTAATAATAAATTAATAAAAAGCAAAATACGTAGCAAAAATGTTTAATGATACAATAAAAATACAAGTAATAATATAGAATGTTTTAGAAACTTCCACTATAAATTTCTCTGTTTGCAAGTACCATAACCGAAATTATTATATATCTACATAAAAATTACCCTCTTCTAAGTAACGTATATGTAGATCCCAATTTTCATTCAACTAATTTTGTTCAACAAATACGTTCAAAAAGCTTATATAGTACCCGTAATAGTAGGTTCTGTTACAATTTCGTTGAATGGAGCGTAATTTATATACAGCTTGTCCTCGGACATTTCTCAATTCGAGATTTGGGATTCACAAATTTGTTGATAATTGAGGTTTGCGGAAAATAAACCGGTCAAAATTACATACAACGTGTCTTTAATGGTATTTTATTGCTTAGACACAAGATATCTCAAGAATCGAGAAGTCAATTCAACAATTGCCTGAACGACGCTCTCGGGATTGAGACCTCATAACTTTTTTTTATTAATTTGGAACGTATAAACTTCAACCTACAAGTTCTATGCTCGAAAAACGAATACTTAAGATTTCACTATCAATACGTCGACAACCTGATTCTAAGTCAGTAGTTATCCCGGGAAACATAACGATAATGAACGAGTTATCGCTAAAATCCTTCTATAGAAAGGCTTGCAAAAACTATTGAAATCCTCCGGAATTTGTACTGTAGGATTCGACGTATTGTAGAGTTGATTCAAAGCAACATTGGCAGCTTGTATCCTTATCTTTCCGTGGTTTCCCTATTCTGTCGCAATAAACAGGTCGCTTTACTCCAGTGGCAAGAAAAAACATTTTCCAATAATTATTATAATTAACTCATAATAAAACATATTTTTCGACAATCATTACTTAACGGATACAAATGACATTTTGCATAATGTGATGTCAGTGGAGAATATTAATTGATTTGTAGCTATTCCTTTTCGTGTTATCGAATAAAAGAAAGTAAAGAATTTTATTTACCACTACGTATTTATGATGATATACACTCTCTCAAACATTGTGTGTGCAAGTCAACCTGTAATAATAAAGTGTCACACGTTTTACTCTAATATTATTATCATAGATAATTGAACAAATATAAATTTATATTTTATACATGAAATATAGTTTTATTAGTTAAGAAGTAATTTTTTTTGTTTTCGAAAAAACAAAATAATTTATGCGAATAAATATTGAAATATTATACATTTAATATAGAATTAAACTAGAAATGTATAACTATATATGATACTTCAGTTATCGATAAGAAAGAACCCAAATAATAGAGAATTCAAAGAGAATTTAGTTGCATATCACCAATTCTGAGTTCATTTTCAGATGTAAAAAGAATTCTTCAAATTTTAGTTCAGGAAAAAGAAATGATTGAAATGAATTCTTCATATGACTGAATTCTTCTTGAATTACCTATGCTATGTAGGAAGTATAGGATAAATTATGAGATTATAAAGGTGTTTTTCTCTTGATTGTCAATGTACTGAACAAATATAAGATCTGCAAACGTTATTCGCAACGCAATAGATAAAGTAATTAATGTGCGTCCAATGTAATACGGGGTAAATAAAACCAGCTGTTATATAAGATCAAGCACAAGGATATAAAAGAGAACTACGTACTGAGTGATCTACGTATTTAATTTGCAAGTGTTGTGGACCTGGTTACCGAATTACGACCATCGAGATAATGAAGTTAGCAGTTTTGCTGGTTGTCGGCGTTATCGCCAGTGAGTAACTAAAACTCGATAGCAAATAATAAAAACTTATATCCAAGTAATGCATAATTAGTTTATGCTAATATTGCTTATTGTACGAAATAGTAAATCAGAGTGTGTGTGTGTGTGTGTGTGTGTGTGTGTGTGTGTGTGTGTGTGTGTGTGTGTGT
>NW_022639489.1:860283-876905 GCF_010583005.1 Odontomachus brunneus | reverse complement strand
GTGTGTGTGTGTGTGTGTGTGTGTGTGTGTGTGTGTGTGTGTGTGTGTGTGTGTGTGTGTAAGAGAGAGAGAGAGAGAGAGACAGAGAAAATTAATAAATGAACAAAATTAAAATATACAAATAGTATCATGAACACATTTTTTTAAATGTGTTCCGTAATGTCACATATACTAATTATTATACAGGTATAAAAACGTGTAAAAATAACACATGTAGAAGAACTATATAGTAAAACACGTAGATACATTTCAGCTATTGCATACAGATGTATGATAGGCTATCCACACACACAAACTCACTAATCTCTATTAATTAATAACTTCCAAATATACGTGGTAGTTCGTAAAATGATAAAAGACTTGCTTGTGTCAGTTTGTCTTAATGTGAACAAGAGCACAAAGTCAATTATATTTACCGTTACATTCTGCACCGTATCCCGCGCACTCACACACTCATTCGTTGATCTTGTTTAATTAACTCATAGTTTTACTCATAGTTATTCGCGATTAAGTAGAGAAATATTTTGTCCAGTTCGATCTAATCTTACCCTGTACATATATTAAATGAAACATCTTTAGACGAAGTAATAAATGATTACGGACTTAAAATTATTAACTACAGATGTATATGGCGATGAACCTGAACCTATCGTGGGTGGAAATATGGCTTCACAAGGACAATTTCCACATCAAGTCTCCCTTCAGGAAAACGGCTACCATAATTGCGGGGGATCTATTATTAGCGACAGACATATCGTTACTGCTGCTCATTGCATATCTCAAAATAGTGCGAGAACCATGGTACGTAAGTAACAGTAGCTAGTAAGAATAATTCGTTCGATTTATTGGTTTTTTCTTACATACAAATTATAAGTGTGGCATAGAAAAATTAGATATGTGGTAGCTCTTATTTTTAGCATTTTGTATCGACATTTTGTAATTAACTGTGCTACTTGTATTTATTTCAACAAAAATATTTGTTACGCAGACAGTTGTGACTGGAACAAATAATCTACAAAATGGTGGTCAAGTACATCGAGTCAAGTGTATTCAAGTGCATGAAGGATATATCCCGAATATCTTTGCGAACGATATCGCTTTGATCACTGTAAGCATAATTCTCAGTTCTCCTGAAATGCGTACAGGGATGTGATGCTTGTAGAACAATTTGGAACACTTTTTTTTCTTCTAGTTGGCACAACCGATGACCTTCCACGGTCTACAAAGGCCAATTTCTCTAGCGAGTGCAGATTATGCCACTGGCCAAACTCATTGTATGATAAGCGGATGGGGAAGGCTCGGCGCAAATGCAAATATGCCGACAATGCTTCAGTACGTCGATACGATGGCGCTGACCCGTAACGATTGTGTAAGAGCGCATCCACGCACTACTGCTAAACAGATATGTACCTTTAACAGCTATGGAAAAGGTGCCTGCATGGTGAGTATCTTACCTTATCTTATGCATAACACATCTAAAAGTGACTTTTTATACAAATATACGTACACGTATCCTCATCGAGAATAAGAAACGAGTTGAAACAATCACTAATTAAAAATGTATAATTTCTTAGGGTGACAGCGGCGGTCCTCTCATTTGTAATGGTCAACTTGTTGGTGTCGTGTCCTTTGGCAGACCCTGTGCTGTGGGTGTACCCGACGTATTTACTAATGTTGCCTATTATAGAGATTGGATTCAGCAACGTCAACAGATGTGCTGATTATTCGAATAATCACAGTCGACCGGAGATCTATATTTCAGACATTATCTAGAATTTTTAGTTGCAGCGTGTGAAACGCGTTGCTAACGTTATTAATATGTAGAAATAGAAATCATATAGAAGCATAAAGTAAACAATAAAAAAATATTATTTGAAATAAATTTTGTACTTATTGCTCTTCCCGCCACAAAAACTTTTTTTATGAGACTGATAATTAAAATAGAGCTGTGTACAGAAAAAAATTATAATAAAAATTGCAACAAACTTTTGGAACTATATGGAGAATGACTGTTATATATTTACTTAAAAGTATTATGCAGAGATATATATTGTAGAGACGTCTTATTACAAAATTGTCGTAACTACTTAAATGTTTTTGTTATTGTTAAAATAGTCCAAATATTATCACGGTAATGATAAAATATTATAATTTATGTGTAATTACATTTATTGTCATATCAGAAAGAGAATTTTATAATTTTTGAATAGTGGCATTTATCATTTGTGGAGTACTATGTTGTGATACGTATATAACAATAAGCCTAAACATTATAAATATAAATTTTACGATATGGTGAATTAGAGACTACCAGTATTATTCTTTTATACTTATTTATAATATTATAATATTATTAATAAATTTATAATATTATAATATTATTAATAAATTTATAATATTATAATATTATTAATAAATTTATAAATTTATAATATTGTATGACTTCATTTAAAATATATACGTCCAACATTACAATACTCGTATGGTAATATTTCCATTAGTAGTTTAGATTCCATTAGTAGTTTTATAGAAATTTTACGTCATTTGTCACTTGTTCTCTTATTTCACAACTGTCTTGCTCTTTCTCGAAGTCGAGTTTTAGCTACCACGTTATATAAATAGCACGTGCAACAAATCTAGAAAATTAATTAAATAATTGCCTCTGAAATTAAACTAAAATAATAATATGCACATGTAAATCCTTAACATAAAAAATCTTTCGTTTTTGTCTATTAAAACGTAGAACGTTTTCGCAACTCAAAGTTCTGTTAGATGATATTGCGAAAGATGAACGGACTCATATGTGCCGCACTTTAATGACCATTTATTGCTTGTAGATTTTTAGTTATTAATTAAAGAACATTAGTATATTGTCGCAAGCGACCATCCAATAATTTTTTTTGAATTAATAATTAAAGAAGCAGAATCATAATAATGGTATCCAAAAAACGGTATAGGACTTTTATGTTTCAGTTTCTACTTTTTTTTCAGTTTCGGAACTTGTTCCAGGACAGCTAGTACATAGTACACAGTACACGCAATCCGATTCCAGAAAATGATTAAATAATTATCCTTTTCTAAGCGACACATGTGTAGATCCAAACTTTTAAAAAGCGTGAATGATACCTGTAATGGTAAGTTCTATTACAATTTCGTTGAAGAGAGCGTCACATGTTTGTCACTCGTCCTCGGAAATTCTACAATTCGAGATTAGGGATTTTCACAACTTTGTTGATAATTGAGATTCAGAGAAGATAAACGCGCTAAAATCACATACAACGTGCTGTTTTTAACAGTTTATTGCTTAGACACAAGATTGTTTAAGGGATCGAAAGGTCAATTCCGTAATTGCCTGACCGACGGGCCGCTCTCCGAACTCAGACATCCCAACAACTTCCTTTTACCAATTTGCAACGTACAGACTTCAGCCTACAAGGCTTTTTATGTTCGAACAACGAATGCTCGAAATTTTACTATCGATAGTTGCCATATGTCGACAATTTTACTCTGAATCAGTAGTTACCCCAGCAAAAAAAAAACAGTAACGAACGAGCTATCGCTTAAATCCTCCTATAGAAGGGCTTGCAGAGATCATGGAAATCCTTCGGAATTGTACTTGTAGGCTTCGATATGTTGTGGAATTGATTGAAGGCAACATCAGTAGGTCGTGTTCCTGTCTTTCCATGGTTTTCCTGTTCCATCGCAGTAACCCAGACGTTTTACTCCAGCGGCAAGAAACAACATTTTTCAACAATTATGTTATAATTAACTTATAATAAAGTATATTTTTTTAGAAGCATTACACACGCAACACACACACATACTTAATGGGTTCAAAAATGATATTTTATATATGTGACAGTGGTAAATATGAATTTGATTTGTTCTTATATATAAGTTTATAAATCTCTACATATTATCGAACAGAAGTAAGCAAAGAATGAGCATATTAAATTTATGATGATATTATATTCTCTTTTAGACATCATGTGTGAAAGTCAGCCTATAATAGAGTGTCATACACATTTTAATCTAACATTAATATTAACATAGATAATAGGACAGAAATAACTTTATATTTTATGCATAAAATATAATTTTATTAATTAATGTGCTATTTTCATTCTCTTTTTCGACAAAATAAAATAATTTGTGCAAATAAATGTTAAACTACTCCACATTTAATGTAGAATTAAAGTAGATATGTATAACTATATATGATTCAGCTAACAACAGAAAAGAAGTATCTGATAAATAATGGGATTACAGATGTGTCCTTCACTCCACCACCGTCACTGCACCAAACAAATCTAAGGTCTGCAATCGTTACTAACAACTCAATAGATAAAGTAAATAATGTGAGTTCAGTATAATACGGTGGTAAATAGAGCCAGCTGTTATACAAGGTTAAGCATAGATATTGGGTATAAAAAAGAACGCTGAGTAGTCTACGTATCTAGTTTCCAATTTGTTCTGGATCTGGCTACCGAATTACGACCATCGAGATGACAAAGTTAACAATTCTGCTGGTTGTCAGCATTATCGCTAGTAAGTAACCAAAATTCAATAATAAAAAGTTAAAAACTTATATTCAAGTAATGCATAATTAGCGCATACTAATGTTACTTACTATACGAAATACTAAATGAGAGTGTGAGGGAAAGGAAACATTAATAAATGAAAGAAATTAAAATATGTAAATAATATGACGTATACATTTTTTAAAATATTTGTTTATGTTACATGCATTAATTATTATATATGTGTAAAAATGTGTAAAAATGACACATATAGAAGAATTATATAGCAAAATACGTAGATATCTTTCAGCTATTACATACAGGTGACTGATACAAGGCTACCAAAATTCACTAATCTCTATTAATTATTAACTTAAAAATCTATATGGTTATTCGTAAAATAGTAAAGAATTTTTTGTGTCAGTTTGTCTTAATATGTTCAAGAGCACAACACAAATCGTACTTACCGTCAGATTCTGCAATGTATCCCGCGCATTCACACACTCATTCGACCTCCTTTAATTAATAATTCAAAGTTTTACGTGGTTGTTCACAACTAACAAGTAACACTACCCAAGTACTACACGCCGATCTTCTTGAAACTTTGCACACATGTAGTATACCGAAAAACATTAGACACGTATTTTTTTATTTTGGCTAACAAAGCATTTTAAGGTTAGAAAACGCATTCGAAAATTTAACACTCTATAACACAATGATAACTAACACTACTCCTGAACGTCATTCTTTTACATATTTTCATCCGCCCCCTCTAAATTGATATAACTGATGCCAAAATCGTAATCATGGTTCTAAAAAACTTCTTCGAAACTGACTTTGAATAAAGTCTTTGAAGTGTCTGCGATTTCGGTCCGCCATTTTGAATCTCGCAAAACTAATGTCAAAATCATAATTAGCGACTTCAGAAACATTCAGACAATGAAATTATAATAGAGTAATGTCGTAAAAGCTATAAAAGAATGACGCTCAAGAGTAGTTATTATCATGGTGCTATAGAGTGTTAAATTTTCGAAAGCGTTTTCTAACCTTAAAATGCCTTGTTAGCCAAAATAAAAAATACGTGTCTACTGTTTTTCGATGTACTACATATGTGCAAAGTTTCAAGAAGATCGGCGTGTGGCACTTGGGTAGTGTTACTTGTAAGTAGAGAAATATGTTGTGTAATTTGATCTAATCTTACTCTGTATATTAAGTGAACATCTTTAAGCGAAGTAATAAATAATTGCGAACTTAAAATTATTAACTACAGAGGTATACGGTGATGAACCTGAACCTATCGTGGGTGGCAACGTGGCATCGCCTGGACAATTTAAACATCAAATCTCCCTTCGGCAAGATGGCAACCATATTTGCGGAGGAACTATTATTAGCGACAGACATATTGTCACTGCTGCTCATTGTATACCGTCTGCAAAACAATGGAAATCCTTGGTACGTAAATAATAGTAGTCAGTGATAACGATTTGTTCGATTATTGATTTTTTTTTTGCATATTATAAATATGGCATAGAAAAGCTAGAGACGCGATAGTATTTATTCTCAGCGCTTTCTATCGTCATTTTGTCAATTGACTGTGCTACTGCTATTTAATTCAACAAAAATATTTGTTACGCAGACCATTCGAACCGGAACAAACAATGTAAAAAGTGGTGGTCAAATACACCAAATTAAGTGCATTCAAGTGCATTCAGGATTCAACATGAATACCCTTAAGGATGATATCGCTGTGATCGCTGTAAGCATAATTCTCAGTTTTCCTGTAGGGCGTATGGGAATATGATGCTTGTGCAACAATTTAAAACGCTTTTTTTTTTCGTAGGTAACAAAACCGATGAGCTTCAACAATTATCAAGCTCCAATTCCTCTGGCGAGTATGGATTATGCCAATGGCCAAAATCGTGCTATAGTAAGTGGATGGGGACAGCTCGGTAAAAATCAAGGCATGCCAACGATGCTTCAATATGTCAATGTGAGGATGCTGAGCGCTAATGAGTGCCGAAAGGCGCATTCAGACACTAATTATAAACAGATATGTACTTTTAACAGCTATGGGAAAGGTTCCTGCATGGTGAGTGTCTTATGTATATTATATCTGAAAGTGACTTTTTAGATACGTAAGCGTATCCTCATTGGGAATAAGAAACGAATTGATAGAATCACTAACTAAAAATATACAATTTCTTAGGGTGACAGCGGCGGTCCTCTTATTTCCAATGATCAATTTGTTGGTGTTGTGTCCTGGGGCATTCCTTGTGCTGTGGGTCAACCTGATGTATTCACTAGTGTCTACTATTATCGGGACTGGATTAAACAATGCCAACAGAAGTGCTGATTATTCGAATAATCATAGTCGACAGACAATCTATATTTCAAACATTGTACAGAATTTTCAGTTACAGCATGTAAATCGCGTTGCTAACGTCATATTAATAAGTTCTATAGAAATTATATGAAGACATAAAGTAAACAATAAAAATATTATTCTAAATAAATTTTGTACGTATTTCTCTTTCCAACATAAAATATTTTATGAAATCGATAACTAATTTAAAGCTATGTACGGGGAAAATTGTTATAATAAAAATGACAACCAAATTTCTGAACTCGTATGGAAAGTATGATTAAAATTATTATCTACTTGAAAAGTAGATAATAATAATAATCTTATTATTTACTTGAAAATATTATGCACTCTAGACATCTTATTACAAAATTGTTGTAATTATTTAAGTGCTCTCTTCATTGTTAAAATAGCTTAAATATTACCAAAATAAAGAAGAAATATTATAATTTGTGTGCAATTATATTTATTATAATTTTACATCAAAATATTTATCATATTTTTACAAAAAACAATTTTGTAATTTTTGTGCAATTATATTTATTGGTGCAATTATATTTATTGGTGATATGAGTAGTATGTTATGATATAATGCATTGAGGATTATGCAAGTATTATTATTTATTCTTATAATTTTCAAAATTGTATGACTTTATTTAAAATACACACGTCAAATATTACAATACTTGTATGGTAATGTTCATAGATTCGAAACTTCACGTCGTTTATTGCTGGTTCCCTTATTTCACAATTGTTTTTGATGCTTCTTTCTCGAAGTTTTAACTGTTGCGTTAAATATAAATAGCACGCACAATAAATCTAAAAAATTAATTAAATAATTTCCTCTGAAATCGAACTCAAATAGTAATACAGAAGTGTAAATTCCTAACACAAGGAATCTTTCGTCTTTTCTTCTATTAGAATGTTTTTGTGACTTTATGGACAAGCATTGTAAAAGATGAACGGATTCATGTGCATCGCGCTGTCTTTAATGACCATTTATTGTTTACAAGCAATATGTTCAAAGAGTCTAGCTGTCAATCCTGCAATTGTCTGGAACGCTGTCGAAACTCAAACACTATTACGGAGAAAACTAAAGATGTCACTTGCCTAAATATAGTTACCACAACAAAATATTTTTATCATTCTTCGCCCGTGCATACAAGACGAATCTAGTAAGCGTAGCATTCTGATAATGGATAAAAACGTGCCTATAAGAACTGTATATATGGACGTATAGCAACATCCGGGAACTTCTACTATATCTGAGTAAATTTGAAATCATATAAAGTTGTTCTCTAAATATAGAACATGTAAATTTAATAATTACAGCAGTTTTCTCCGTGTACAATGACTTCCTTTTACAAGCTTCCAACGTACAGGATGCAGTTTACATGTTCTCGGCACATATGATAGATGTTCAAGATTTAAAACGTGAGCAGAAACGTGGGTGGCTGGGAACAGTTTGTATAATATATCAATTCTTTCTTAAAGTATTTAGATTTCATGTTTACGGGGATAATCTTATTATAGTAACAAACATTTTCTCACTGCTGCTCATCGTGTTAAGGATGAAAATGAATATATTATTTAGTGTATGTGCAGAACATTTGCTACAATTCCCCGGATTAATGATTTTTCTCGCATAAACGCAAAAAAAATTGGTCGTATCAATTCAATATCTGCTGAGATATACGAACGAATGAGAATTCTGGTTGAAGTTATTAGAATTCTGTTCAAGTTAACAAGATTTCTGGTGAACCAGACAAAGTTTCTAGGTAATCAGAACTATTACTATGATCACTGTAAGCTTAACTTCAGTTCTACTTAAGTGTATACAAAGATATAATGCGTGCACAAAAATCTGAAATATATTTTCTTCTAGTTAGAAACGGCAATCACGAAAAATACATGCCATACACATTTTAATCTAACATTAATATTACCATAGATAATAGAAAAATAACTTTATATTTTATGCATAAAATATAATTTTATTAATTAATGTGCATTTTTCATTTTCTTCTTCGACAAAATGAAATAATTTGTGCGAATAAATGTTAAAATTCTCCACATTTAATGTAGAATTAAAATAGATATGTATGACTATATGACATTTCAGCTATCGACAAGAAAGAAATATATGATAAATTATGAGATTATAAATGTGTTTTCCGTCCATCCACTGATCATATATTGGGTCCAATATAAGGTCCATCAACGTTATTAACAACTCAATAGATAAAGTAATTAATCTGTATACAGTGTAATATGGGAGTAAATAATGGCAGCTGTTACACAAGGTCAAGATTACACAAGCACAAGGAAATAAAAAGGAACGCTGAGTGATCTCTGTATCCAGTTTGCAAGTTGTGGACGTGGTAACCGTATTACGACAATTGAAATAATGAAGTTAGCAATTTTGCTGGTTGTCGGCGTTATCGCCAGTAAGTAACAAAAACTTGATAATAAAAAAATCAAAAACTTACATCCAAGCAATGTATAATTAGCGTATGCCAATATTGCTTATTGTACAAAATAGTAAATTAGAGAGTATGGAGGAAAAGAATCAATAAAAGAAAGAAATTATAATATACAAATAGTATCATATGAACACATTTTTCAAAAATATTTTTCTGTAGTGTTACATGAATTAATTATTATATGTGTGAAAAAATGTGGAAAAATATGGAAGGATTATATAATAGAATACGTAGATATGTTTCAGCTGTTACAGGTGTGTGACATAAGGCTGGCCAAATTCACTAATTTCTTTTAATTAATAACTTAACAATCTACGTGGCTGTTCGCAAAATGATAAAGGACTTTCTTGTGTCAATTTGTCTTAATGTGTACAAGAGCATAACACAAATTATATTTATCGTCACATTCTGCATCGTATCCCGCGCACTCACACACTCAGCCATCGATCTTCTTTACTTAAAAACTCATAGTGTTATATAGTTATTCGCAACTAACTAGATAAACTTTTTGTCTAGTTTGATTTAATCTTACTCCGTACACTAAGTAAAACCTCTTTAGACGAAATAATAAATAATTAACGGACGAAATAATAAATAATAAACGGACTTAAAATTATTAATTACAGAGGTATACGGCGATGAACCTGAACCTATCGTGGGTGGTTACGTGGCATCGCCTGGACAATTTCCATATCAAGTCTCCATTCGGGAAGCTGACTATCATATTTGCGGAGGAAGTATTATTGACAAGAGACATGTCCTCACTGCTGCTCATTGCATATCGTCCCCAAATATCGCGCGATACTTGGTACGTAAATAGAAGTAGGTAGTAAAAACAATTCGTCAGATTATTGGTGTTTTTGCTTACATACATATTATAAATATAGCATATAAAAAATAAAGGCGATAATTTTTATTTTTAGCGCCTTTTATCGTCATTTTCTAATTTACTGTGCTACTTCCATTTAATTCAACAAACATATTCGTTACGCAGACTATTCTAGCCGGAACAATCAATGTAGATGGTAGTGGTGGTAAAGTATACCAAGTCCAGAGCATTCAAGTGCACCCACAGTACGACCCATGGAATCAAAATGCGAACGATATCGCTGTGCTCCGTGTAAGTATAGTTCTCAGTTCTCTTAAAGTACGTATGGAAATATGACGTGTACACGACAATCTGGAATACTTTTTTCTTCTAGATGGTTACACCGTTTCAAATCGACGATCTACAAAGTCCAATTTCTCTAGCAAGTGAAGATTATGCCAATAGCCAAGCTCTTTGTACAGTAAGCGGATGGGGACAGCTCGGCGCAAATGCACCTGCGCCGTCACTGCTTCAGTATGTCGACATGACCGCGCTAAGCCATAGTAATTGCCGAAAAGCGCATCCAGGCGTTACTTTTAAACAGATGTGTACCTTTAACAGCTATGGAAAAGGTGCATGCATGGTGAGTGTCTTACTTTATCTTTTGCATAATGCATCTAAAAGTGACTTTTTATAAGTATGCGTATCCTTATTGGAAATAAGAAACGAGTGTAAAAATCACTAATTAAAAATATACAATTTCTTAGGGTGACAGCGGTGGTCCTCTCGTTTGCAACGGTAAACTTGCTGGTGTTGTCTCTTGGGGCAAACCTTGTGCTGTGGGTCAACCTGACGTATTCACTAATGTTGTCCATTATCAGGACTGGATTAATCAATGTCTACGCTCGTACTGATCATTTGAATAATCGCAGTCGACCGACGATCTACATTTCAGACATGATTCAGAATTTTCAGTTACAGCATGTGAAACGCATTGCTAACACTATTAATATATAGAAATTGAAATGATATGTAAGCATAAAGAAAAGAATAAAAAAATATTATTCCAAATATATAAATTTTATACATATTTCTCTTCCCGACATAAATTTTTTTTATGAGACCAATAATTAATCTAAATCTGTATACGAAAAAAAATTGTTGTAATAAAAATTACAACAAAAGTTTTGAAACCATATGAAAATATAATTGATGTTATTATATATTTACTTAAAAATATTATGCATTCTAGATATTCCATTTCAAAACTTATGTAGTTCCTCTTGAGTGCTTTTTCATTGTTAAAATAGGTCAAATATTATCATAATAAAAAAAATATTATAATTTTTACATTTATTATATTTGCACATCAAAAAGAAAATTTTGTAATTTTTGTGTAATTGTATTTATTGTTGGTATGAGTAGTATATTGTGTTACGTATATAACATAAAGTTAAAATAATACAAATATAAATTTTATGGTGTAGTGCATTGGAAATTACGAGTATTATTTTTCATCCGTAGAATTTTCAATATTTTATGACTTCATTTAAAATATACACGTCAAATATTACAATGCTTATATGGTAATATTCATAAATTCGAAATTTTACATCGTTTATCGCTAGTTTTCTTATTTCACTTTTTTCATATTTTAATACTTCTTTTTTGAAGTCGAGTTACATAAATAGAACGCACAATAAATCTAAAAAAATAATTAAATAAATTCATCTGAAATCGTGCTAAAATAATAATACGCATGTGTGAATTCCTAATACAAGGAATCTTTCGTCCTTTTGTTCATTGAAATGTAGAATATTCCCGCGACTCAAAGTTCTGTAGACGATAGACGAGCATCTTTTCGATAGACGAGCATCGCAAAAGATGGACGAACTGATATGCACCGCACTGTTTTTAATGACAGCTTATTGGTTGTAATAATGTTCAAAGGGTCTAGCCGTACTGGATGGTTCGCTCTCAGAAGTCAAACACTATCATGGAAAAAATTAAAAATGTCACTTACCTAAATATATTTGCCACAACAAAATATTTTTATTATTCCTCGCACGTGCATACAAGAAGACTCTAGAAAGCGTAGCATTCTGATAGTCGATAAAAATGTGCCTATAAGAATTGTATATATGGATGTATAGCAACATCAACTTCTAATGTCATATCTGAGTAAATTTAAAATCATATAAAGTTGTTCTCTAAATTCTCTAAACATATAAATTTAACAACCACGGCAGTGATTGAATAAATAATACAATTGCACAAAAATTACACAATTTCCTTTTATAAAAATATAATAAATATTTTTATGTAAAAATATAATGAATATAATTGCACACAAATTATAATATTTCTTCTTTATTTTAATAATATTTGAATTATTTTAACAATGACAAAAGCAGTCAAGTAATTATGACAATTTTGTAATAAGATGTCCAGAGTGCATGATTTTTCGAAGTAAATATATAACAATTTTAATCATATTTTCCATATGGGTTCAAAATTTTGGGTGTAATTTTTATCATAACAACTTTCCTCGTACATAGTTTTAGATTAGTTTTCAACGACTTCCTTTTACTAGCTTCCAACGTATAGAATGCAACTTATATGCTCTATGCACACATATGATGAATGTTCACGATTTTGCAGACAGAAACGTGGATGGCAACGACGTCGGGAACGGTCAGTTTGTATAATGTATCAAGTCTTTCTTCAAGTATTTAGATTTGATGTTTACGAGAATAGCCTTATTATAGTAACAAACATTTTCTCACTGCTGCTCATCGTGTTAAGGATAAAAATGGATATATTACGGGCAGAACAGTTGCTACAATTCCCCGAATTAATAATTTTTCTTGTACACACGCAAAAAAATTTGTCGTATCAATTCAATATCTATTGAGATGTATGAACGAATAAGAATTCTGGTTGAAGTTATCAGAATTCTGCCTAAATTAACAAGATTTCTGGTGAACCAGACAAAGTCTATAGATAATCAGAATTATTACTGTGATCACTGTAAGTTTAATTTCAGTTCTACTTAAGTGTATAGAATTAAAGTGTATAGAATTAAAGATATAATGCATGCGCGACAATCTGAAATACATTTTCTTCTAGTTGGAAACGACAATCACGAAAAATACATGCCATACACATTTTAAACATTAATATTACCATAGATAATAGAAAAATAGCTTTATATTTTATGCATAAAATATAATTCCATTAATTAATATACATTTTTCACTCTCTTTTTCGACAAAATGAAATAACTTGTGTGAATAAATGTTAAAATTTTCCACATTTAATGTAGAATTAAAATAGATATGTATGACGATATGACATTTCAGCTATCGATAGGAAAGAAATATATGATAAATTATGAAATTACAAATGTGCTCTTCTCTTGACCGTCGATCCACTGAACAAATATAAGGTCGACCAACGTCATTAATAACTCAATAGATAAAGTAATTAATGAGTGTACAGAGTAATACGGGGGTAAATAGTGGCAGCTGTTACACAAGGTCAAGATTATACAAGCACAAGGATATAAAAAGGAACGTGAGAAGTCTACGTAGTAGTTCTCGAGTTTGCAAGTTGTGGACGTGGAATTACGACTATCGAAATAATGAAATTAACAATTTTACTGGTTGTCGGCGTTATCGCCAGTAAGTAACGAAAACTCGATAATAAAAAATCAAAAACTTACATCCAAGCAATGCATAATTAGCGTATGTTAATATTGCTTCTTGTACGAAATAGTAAATCAGAGAGTATGAGAGAAAAAGAATTAATAAGTGAAAGAAGTTAAAATATACAAATAGTATCATGAATACATTTTTTTTAAATATTTTCCTGTAGTGTTACAAGTATTAATTATTATATATGTGTAAAAATGTGGATAAATAACATGTAGAAGAATTATATAGCAGAATACGTAGATACGTTTGAGCTATTACATACAAGTGTCTGACATAAGGTTGGCCAAATTCACTAATCTCTTTTAATTAATAACTTAACAATCTACGTGGCTTCGTAAAATGACAATGGACTTTCTTGTGACAATTTGTCCTAATGTGTACAAGAGCACAACACAAATTATACTATATATCGTCACATTCTGCATCATATCCCGCGAACTCATATACTCGTCGTTGATCTTCTTTAATTAATAACTCATAGTTTTATGTGGTTGTTTGCAAATAACTAGAGAAATTTTTTGTATAGTTTGATCTAACTTTATCCTGTACACTAAGTGAAACCTTTCTAGGCGAAATAATAAATAATTACGCACTTAAAATTATTAACTACAGAGGCATACGGCGATGAACCTGAACCTATCGTGGGTGGCAACACGGCAACGCGTGGACAATTTCCACATCAAATCTCCATTCGGCAAAATGGCAACCATATTTGCGGAGGAAGTATTATTGGCGATAAATATATCCTCACTGCTGCTCATTGCATATCGTCTCCAAGTATCGCGCGACAATTGGTACGTAGATAAAAGTAGCTAGTAAGAAAAATTTGTCCGATTATTGGTGTTTTTGCTTACATACATATTATAAATATAGCTTATAAAAATTAGAGACGCGATAGTTTTTATTTTTAGCGCCTTTTATCGCCGTTTCATAATTTACTGTGTTATTTTTATTTAATTCAACAAAAATATTCGTTACGCAGACCGTTCTAACCGGAACAAACGACGTACGCGGTGGAGGTGGTAAAGTATACCAAGTCCAGAGCATTAAAGTGCACCCACAATACGATGCGTGGAAGGCACATGCGAACGATATCGCTATACTGACTGTAAGCATAATTTTCAGTTCTCTTAAAGTACGTATGGAAATATAATGTGTACACGACAATCTGGAATATTTTTTTCTCCTAGTTGGTTATACCGATGCACTTCGACAATCTACAACGTCCAATTTCTCTAGCGAGTAAAGATAATGCTGATGGCAAAACTCGTTGTATAGTAAGCGGATGGGGAATGCTCGGCGCAAATGCAGGTATGCCGGCAATGCTTCAATATGTCGAGGTGACCGCGCTAAGCCCTAGTACATGCCAAAAAGAGCATCCAGGCACTACTTTTAAACAGATATGTACCTATGACAGCTATGGAAAAGGTGCATGCATGGTGAGTGTCTTACTTTATCTTATGCATAATGCATCTAAAAATAACTTTTTATACGAATGCGTATCCTCATTGGGAATACGAGTTGTAAGAATTACTAATTAAAAATATACAATTTCTTAGGGTGACAGCGGCGGTCCTCTCATTTGCAACGGTCAACTTGTTGGTATCGTCTCCTGGGGCATTCCCTGTGCTAAAGGTGAACCTGATGTATTCACTAGTGTTTACCATTATCTGGATTGGATTAGACAAAATCTATACTAGTACTGATCATTTCAATAATCGCAGTCGACCGGTGATCTACATTTCTGACATGATCCAGAATTTTCAGTTACAGCGTGTAAAATGCGTTGCTAACGTTATTAATATGTAGAAATAAAAATAATATGCAAGCATAAAGAAAAGAATAAAAAAATGTTATTTCAAATATATAAATTTTGTACATATTTCTCTTTCCGACATAAATTTTTTTATGAGACCAATAATTAATCTAAAGCTGTATACAAAGAAAATTGTTGTAATAAAAATTACAACAAAATTTCTGAAACTATATTTAAAGTATGACTGAAATTATTATATATTTACTTAAAAATATTATACTTTCTAGACACCTCATTACAAAATTGTCGTAATTACTGGAGAGCTTTTGTCATTGCTAAAATAGTCCAAATATTGTCGAAATAAAGAAGAAATATTATAATATGTGTGCAATTACATTTATTATATTTTCATGTCAGAAAGAAATTTTGTAATTTCGTCGTGGATTTGATTGACGGTAACATCGGCTGATTGTGTTCCTATCTTTCCGCGGTTTTCCTATTTCGTCGCAATAGCCAAGCCGTTTTACTCCATCAGCAAGAAAAAACATTTTCCAACAATTATGTTATAATTAACTTGGATAATTATTGATTATAACGGACTCAACTGCGTGACCTCGACCTTGATATGTTATAGAAGTCACCCTTGTGAGTAACCTTCTGAAGGTTTTAGCCGTCGCTCATTGTTTATTAAAAAGTTATGAACAAAAGAAGTTGCATAAAATGAGTGTAATTTTTAGGCACCGTATATACAAAGACATCAAATTTACAGGCTAGGAATATGTCTATCACTGCCCTAAGTAACATTCAAAAGATTTTAACTGGCGCTCATTGTTTGTTAAAAAGTTATTCACAAAAAAAGATACATTAATATCAACACAGAGTATATTAAGTGTAGTATGTAAACGATGTCTGTCCCTAGCCGTGTAACTGGGGGGGCTACGCCCTTCAAATCTCCCGTACCGCGGCGGGGGGGGGGG
>NW_022639489.1:860055-860273 GCF_010583005.1 Odontomachus brunneus | reverse complement strand
TCTCACAAAAGACTTGGCCGCCTCTGCCGCGGTGCGGGGGGTCTGGGGGATGTACCCCCTCCAGTTACATGGCTACGGACAGGTACCTTTTTTATTTTTATTATTTTCTATTTATAAAACTTCAAATATAATAGGAACATACGCACACACCGCAAGTCCGCTTGCTGGCGAGCAGTGTGTGTGTGTGTGTGTGTGTGTGTGTGTGTGTGTGTGTGTGT
>NW_022639489.1:859233-860045 GCF_010583005.1 Odontomachus brunneus | reverse complement strand
TGTGTGTGAAAGTCGGCTTATAACAAAGTCGGTCTCGGTAATAACGGAGTGTCACACACATTTTAATCACACATATTATTATCACAGGTAATAGAACGAACGTAACTTTATATTTTATGTATAAAGTATAGTTTTATATTAAGTAAGAATCAATTTTCATTCTCTTTTTCGACAAGACGAAATAATTTATGCGAATAAGTGTTAAACTACGTTTTTAGAGTAGAATTTTTAATGTAATTTAATTTCTATTTAATTAAAGTAAATACGTATGAATATATAATACATCGTCTGTCGACAGAAAAGAAGTATATAATAAATTATGAGATTACACAAGTGGTTTTCTCACGGCCATCGATGCACTAAAGAAATATGAAGTCTGCAAACGTTATTAACAACTTAATAGACAAAATAATTAATGTGCGCCCAGTGTAATACAAGGTAAATAAAGCCAGCTGTTATTCAAGGTCAAGTCTAGATGTTGGGTATAAAAGAAAACTCTGGATGGTTTATCTATCCAGTCTGCAATTTGATCTAGATCTGGTTGCCGAATTATGACCATCGAGATGACGAAGTTAGCAATTCTGCTAGTTGTTGTCGTTATCGCTAGTAAGTAACCAAACTCGATAATAAAAAATAACAAAATCTTATATCTAAGCAATGCATAATTAATATTGCTTATTGTACGAAATACTAAATCGGAGAATATGTGTGTGTGTGTGTGTGTGTGTGTGTAAGAGAGTCAGGAAGAGAGAGAGAGAGAGAGAGAGAGAGAGAGAGAGAGAGAGAGAGAGAGAGAGAGAGAGAGAGAGAGA
>NW_022639489.1:856817-859206 GCF_010583005.1 Odontomachus brunneus | reverse complement strand
GAATTAATAAACGAAAAAAATTTAAATATATAAATAGTATCACACATTTTTTAAAAATATTTTTCTGTAATGATAATCATGATACATATGTGAAAATATGTAAAAATGACATATTTAGAAGAACTATATAGCCAAAAACGTAGATAGCTATTACATACAGGTGCCTGATACAAAATTGCCAAAGCTCACTAATCTATTTTAATTAATAATTTAGAAATCTACGTGGTCGTTTGCAAAATTGTAGAGGACTTTTTTATATTTGTTTGTCTTCATATATATGAATACAATATGAATTCATGTATACAAAAAATACAATGCAAATCATACTTACTGTCACATTCTTTACCGTATGCCGCACATTTGCACACCCATTCGCTAATTAATAACTTCTTTAATTAATAACTCTTCTTTAATTAATAACTCATAATTTTACGTAGGTGCTTGCGAGTAAGTAAAGAAATTTTTTATTCAGTTTGATCTCATCTTACCTTGTATATATACTAAGTGAAACATTTTTAGGCGAAGTAATAAACGATTACGGACTTAAAATTGTTAATTACAGAGGTATACAGCGATGAACCTGAACCTATCGTGGGTGGCGACGTGGCATCGCCTGGACAATTTCCACATCAAGTCTCCCTTCAGAGAAGCAAAAGCCATATATGCGGAGGAACTCTTATTAGCGATATACATATCCTCACTGCTGCTCATTGTATACCGTATCAACAAAGTCAGAGGGATCGCTTGGTCCGTAAATAACAGTAACTAGTAAGAACGATCTGTTCGATTATATTGATTTTTTTATATATACATTATAAATAATATATAGAAAAATTAGAGACGCGGTAATTTTTATTTCTAACGCTTTGTATCATCATTTTCTAATTTACTCTACTGCTTCTATCTAATTTAATAAAAATATTCGCAGACTGTTGTGACTGGATCAAACAACGTACGAATTGGTGGTCAACGACATGAAATCAAGTGCATTCAAGTGCATGAAGACTACAATCCTCTCTCACGTATAATAAACAACGATATCGCTTTGATCACTGTAAGCATAATTCTCAGTTCTCCTAAAGTGCGTAAGGAAATATGATGTGTACACGACAATTTAAAACGCTTTTTTTCTCGTAGTTAAAATCGCCGATTAAGACCAGCAAAGTCCAAGCTCCAATTCCTATAGCGAGTAAAGATTATGCCGATGGCAACCATAATGCTATAGCAAGTGGATGGGGAAATCTCGGCTTACACGAAAACATGCCGACAATGCTTCAATATCTCGTAGTGAAGGTTTTGACACATAAGGACTGCCAGACAGCACATCCAAGCAATTCTGTGAATCAAATATGTACCTATCGTGACTATGGGCAAGGTCTTTGCCATGTGAGTGTCTTACCTTATTTTATGCATAATGATCTGAAAGTAATTGTTCATACGTACGCGTATCCTCATTGAGAACAAGAAACGAGTTGAAAGAGTTACTAATTTAAAACATACAATTTTTTAGGGTGACAGCGGAGGTCCTCTCATTTGTAACGATCAACTTGTTGGTATTGTCTCCTGGGGCAAACCCTGCGCTGTGGGTGAACCTGATGTATTCACTAATGTTTATACGTATCGGGCCTGGATTAAAGAACATCAGAAGAAGTGCTGATCATTCTAATAATCACAGTTGACCGGCGATCTATATTCCAAACATTACCAAGAATTTTCAGTTAAAGCGTGTGAAACACGTTGCTACTGTCATTAATACGTTCTATAGAAGTGATATAAAGGCATAAAATAAACAATAAAAAAATATAATTAAAAATAAATTATGTATTTCTCTTCCCGACATAAACTTTTTTTTTATGAAACCAATAATTAATCTAAAGCTGTGTATGGAGAAAAATTATTATAATAAAAATTGCAACAAAAACTTTTGGAATTATATGGAGAGTGTGACTGAAACTATTAAATATTTACTTAAAAGTAATATGCAGCCATCAGTATATGAAAAAATGTGTCTTTTTTTCGCTACGATTTTAGTATTAAGGTTTTCAAAGTCGCAGAATCCTAATATGATACTAGAATTTCAAAATTCAAAATAGCGGACCCAATATGGTGGATTAAATCCAATAATTTTTTCAATTTTTATCCGCCATATTAGATTTACTATCTTGAATTTTGAGATTCAGATATCATATTTGCATTCAGTGAAGCTTCATACATATTAAGCTTCATACATATATATAAGCTTTCAAAAAGGTTTCAGAAACATTAAACTTTTCTGAGATCTTCCTGAAATCTTTCTGAAAGCTTTTTGAAACTTCTGTGCTCTGTGGGAAATCAGTTTATTTTAAGAGATATATATATTTATGTGTGTGTGCGTGTGTGTGTGTGTGTG
>NW_022639489.1:856674-856807 GCF_010583005.1 Odontomachus brunneus | reverse complement strand
CTCACAAAAGACTTGGCCGCCTCTGCCGCGGTGCGGGGGGTCTGGGGGATGTACCCCCTCCAGTTACATGGCTACGGACAGGTACCTTTTTTATTTTTATTATTTTCTATTTATAAAACTTCAAATATAATAG
>NW_022639489.1:854565-856664 GCF_010583005.1 Odontomachus brunneus | reverse complement strand
ACATGTATGATACCTATACACTCAAGAGGGATTTGATTTGCATCTATTTTGAATCTTCTTCGTGTTATCAAACAGAAGAGAATAAAGAATGATATTTACCACATTGTATTTATCACGATATTATATCCTTTTTCAGACATTGTGTGTGAAAGTCAGCCTGTAATAACAAAGTGTTTTAAACTAATATTATTTTAAACTAATACACATATTTTAAACTAATATTATTATCATAAATAATAGGACAAACATAACTTTATATTTTATGCATGAAATATAGTTTCATTAATTAAGAAGCAATTTCCATTCTCTTCTTCGACAAAATAAAATAACTTATGCGAATAAATGTTAAACTATTACACATGTAATGTAGACTTACAGCGAATATATATGACTATATGATACTTCATTTGACGACAGGGAGGAAGTATATAACAAATTACGAGATTATATTATGTGTTTTTCTCAGAAACATTGATGCACGAAACAAATATAAGACCTGCAAACATCATTAACAACTCAATAGACAAAGTAATTAATGTGCGACCAGTATAATACAGGGTAAATAATGGCATCTGTTGTACAAGGTCAAAAAGAAGGATTAAAAGGAAACGCTGAGTGTTCTACGAATCCAGTTTGCAATTTGTTGTGGACCTGATTATCGAATTAGGATCATCGAGATAATGAAGTTAACAATTTTGCTGGTTGTCGGCGTTATCGCCAGTAAGTAACAAAAACTCGATAATAAAAAATCAAAAACTTACATCCAAGCAATGCATAATTAGCGTATGTTAATATTGTTTATTGTACGAAATAGTAAATCAGAGAACATGAAAGAAAAAGAATTAATAAGTGAAAGAAGTTAAAATATACAAATAGTATCATGAATATATTTTTTTTTAATATTTTCCTGTAGTGTTACAAGTATTAATTATTATATATGTGTAAAAATGTGGATAAATAACATGTAGATAAATTATATAGTAGAATACGTAGATACGTGTGAGCTATTACATACAAGTGTCTGACATAAGGCTGGCCAAATTCACTAACCTCTTTTAATTAATAACTTAATAATCTACGTGAAACGAAGAAAAGAATAAAAAAATATTATTTCAAATATATAAATTTTGTACATGTTTCTCTTTCCGACATAAATTTTTTTTGAGACCAATAATTAATCTAAAGCTGTATACAAAGAAAATTGTTGTAATAAAAATTACAACAAAATTTCTGAATCTATATTTAAAGTATGACTGAAATTATTATATATTTACTTAAAAATATTATGCTTTCTAGATATCTCATTACAAAATTGTCGTAATTACTGAGAGCTTTTGTCATTACTAAAATAGTCCAAATATTGTCGAAATAAAGAAGAAATATTATAATATGTGTGCAATTACATTTATTATATTTTCATGTCAGAAAGAAATTTTGTAATTTTGTCATGGATTTGATTGACGGTAATATCGGCTGATTGTGTTCCTATCTTTCCGCAGTTTTCCTATTTCGTCCCAATAGCCAAGCCGTTTTACTCCATCAGCAAGAAAAAACATTTTCCAACAATTATGTTATAATTAACTTGGATAATTATTGATTATAACGGACTCAACCCTTATAGAAATATCATACTAAGAATCATTGATAATTACTTATTTTCAGTATTAAAAATACTGGATAATAAGTAATTGTCAATGATTCTTAATATGATATTTCTATAAGGGAACTGCGTGATCTCGATCTTGACATGTTATAGAGGTCACCCTTGTGAGTGACTTTCTGAAGGTTTTAGCCGTCGCTCATTGTTTATTAAAAAGTTATGAACAAAAGAAGTTGCATAAAATGAGTGTAATTTTTAGGCACCGTATATACAAAGACATCAAATTTACAGGCTAGGAATATGTCTATCACTGCCCTAAGTAACATTCAAAAGATTTTAACTGGCGCTCATTGTTTGTTAAAAAGTTATTCACAAAAAAAGATACATTAATATCAACACAGAGTATATTAAGTGTAGTATGTAAACGATGTCTGTCCCTAGCCGTGTAACTAGGGGGGCTACGCCCTTCAAATCTCCCGTACCGCGGGGGGGGGGGGGG
>NW_022639489.1:853597-854445 GCF_010583005.1 Odontomachus brunneus | reverse complement strand
TATTTACCATATTGTATTTATGACGGTATTATGTTTTCTTGCAGACATTGTGTGTGAAAGTCGGCTTATAACAAAGTCGGTCTCGGTAATAACGGAGTGTCACACACATTTTAATCACACATATTATTATCACAGGTAATAGAACGAACGTAACTTTATATTTTATGTATAAAGTATAGTTTTATAGTAAGTAAGAATCAATTTTCATTCTCTTTTTCGACAAGACGAAATAATTTATGCGAATAAGTGTTAAACTACGTTTTTGGAGTAGAATTTTTAATGTAATTTAATTTCTATTTAATTAAAGTAAATACGTATGAATATATAATACATCGTCTGTCGACAGAAAAGAAGTATATAATAAATTATGAGATTACACAAGTGGTTTTCTCACGGCCATCGATACACTAAAGAAATATGAAGTCTGCAAACGTTATTAACAACTTAATAGACAAAATAATGAATGTGCGCCCAGTGTAATACAGGGTAAATAATGCCAGCTGTTATTCAAGGTCAAGTCTAGATGTTGGGTATAAAAGAAAACGCTGGATGGTCTATCTATCCAGTCTGCAATTTGATTTAGATCTGGTTGTCGAATTATGACCATCGAGATGACGAAGTTAGCAATTCTGCTGGTTGTTGGCGTTATCGCTAGTGAGTAATCAAACTCGATAATAAAAAATAAAAAAATCTTATATCTAAGCAATGCATAATTAATATTGCTTATTGTACGAAATACTAAATCGGAGAATGTGTGTGTGTGTGTGTAAGAGAGTCAGGAAGAGAGAGAGAGAGAGAGAGAGAGAGAGAGAGAGAGAGAGAGAGAGAGAGAGAGAGAGAGAGAGAGA
>NW_022639489.1:812196-852233 GCF_010583005.1 Odontomachus brunneus | reverse complement strand
GAATTAATAAACGAAAAAAATTAAAATATATAAATAGTATCACACATTTTTTAAAAATATTTTTCTGTAATGATAATCATGATACATATGTGAAAATATGTAAAAATGATATTTAGAAGAACTATGTAGCAAAATACGTAGATAGCTATTACATACAGGTACCTGATACAAAATTGCCAAAGCTCACTAATCTATTTTAATTAATAATTTAGGAATCTACGTAGTCGTTTGCAAAATTGTAAAGAACTTTTTTGTATTTATTTGTCTTCATATATACAAAAATACGATGCAAATCATATTTATCGTCACATTCTATACCGTATGTCGCACATTCACACACTCATTCGCTGATCTTCTTTAATTAATAACTCATAATTTTACGTAGTTGCTCGCGAGTAAGTAAAGAAATTTTTTATCCAGTTTGATCTAATCTTACCTTGTATATATACTAAGTAAATTATTTTTAAACTAAGTAATAAATGATTACGGACATAAAATTGTTAATTACAGAGGTATATGGCGATGAACCTGAACCTATCGTGGGTGGCGACGTGGCATCGCCTGGACAATTTCCATATCAAGTCTCCATTCAGCGATACGGCTCCCATACTTGCGGGGGAACTATTATTAGCGACACACATATCATCACTGCTGCTCATTGTATACCGCGTCTACAAATTCAGCAGATATCCTTGGTCCGTAAATAACAGTAACTAGTGAGAACGATTTGTTCGATTGTATTGATTTTTTCTTATACAGGATGTCTCACACTCCCCTCCGGGCATTTTGTGGGGACGTAGAACAGATTGAGATGAACATAAAAGTTACCTATACTGTTTTGCGACATTCGCAATAATTATCGAGATATAAATTGTAGAAAACTTGTAAATGATTATGCAGAATATAGTAAATGAGTCATAGTAGCGACGACTGCCGTCGTATACTTATACTTTAGGACAAATTGAACAAAGAAGTCCTCTATTATTTTCCAAATAATTACATAGATTTTTAATTATTAATTAAGGAAGATGAGTACATTATCACGCAAAATCCTGCAATAATCTTCTTTAATTAATAATTAAAAATCTATGTGATTATTTGGAAAATGATAGAGGATTTTTTTATTTAATTTGACCTAAAGTATAAGACATGACGGCGTCGTTACTATAACTCATTTACCATATTTTGCATGATCATTTACAAGTTTTCTACAATTAATATCTCGATAATTATTGCGAATATCGCAAAACGGTGTGGGACTTTTATGTTTACCTCAACCTGTTCTACGTCCCCACAAAATTCCCGGAGGAGAAGGTGAGACACCCTGTATATACATTATAAATAATATATAAAAAAATTAGAGATGCGGTAGTTTTTATTTCTAACGCTTGTATCATCATTTTCTAATTTACTCTACTGCTTCTATCTAATTCATTAAAAGTATTCGGTATGCAGACTGTTGTTACTGGAACAAACAACGTACGAACTGGAGGTGAACGACACAAAATCAAGTGCATTCAAGTGCATGAAGACTACAATTCTCTCTCACGTAAAATAAACAACGATATCGCTTTGATCACTGTAAGCATAATTCTCAGTTCTCCTAAAGTGCGTAAGGAAATATGATGTGTACACGACAATCGAAACGCTTTTGTTCTCGTAGTTAAAAACACCGATTAAGACGAGCAATGTCCAAGCTCCAATTTCTATAGCGAGTAAAGATTATGCCGATGGCAACCATAATGCTATAGCAAGTGGATGGGGAAAACTCGGCTTAAACAAAAACATACCGACAATGCTTCAATATCTCAAAGTAAAAGTTTTGACACATAAGGATTGCCAGACAGCACATCCAAGCAATTCTGTGAATCAAATATGTACCTATCGTGACTATGGGCAAGGTCTTTGCCATGTGAGTGTCTTACCTTATTTTATGCATAATGATCTGAAAGTAACTTTTTATACGTACGCGTATCCTCATTGAGAACAAGAAACAAGTTGAAAGAGTTACTAATTAAAAATATACAATTTTTTAGGGTGACAGCGGCGGTCCTCTCGTTTGTAATGATCAACTTGTTGGTATTGTCTCCTGGGGCAAACCCTGCGCTGTGGGTGAACCTGATGTATTCACTAATGTTTATACGTATCGGCCTTGGATTGAAGAACATCAGAAGAAGTGCTGATCATTCTAATAATCACAGTTGACCGGCGATCTATATTCCAAACATTACCAAGAATTTTCAGTTAAAGCGTGTGAAACACGTTGCTACTGTCATTAATACGTTCTATAGAAGTGATATAAAGGCATAAAATAAACAATAAAAAAATATAATTAAAAATAAATTATGTATTTCTCTTCCCGACATAAACTTTTTTTTTATGAAACCAATAATTAATCTAAAGCTATGTATGGAGAAAAATTATTATAATAAAAATTGCAATAAAAACTTTTGGAATTATATGGAGAGTGTGACTGAAACTATTAAATATTTACTTAAAAGTAACATGCAGCCATCAGTATATGAAAAAATGTGTCTTTTTTTCGCTACGATTTTAGTATTAAGGTTTTCAAGTTCGCAGAATCCGAATATGATACTAGAATTTCAAAATTCAAAATATCGGACCCAATATGGTGGATTAAATCCAATTATTTTTTCAATTTTTATCCGCCATATTGGATCTACTATCTTGAATTTTGAGATTCAGATATCATATTTGCATTCAGTGAAGCTTCATACAAATCACAGAAGAATAAATCTGTTTTTTTTAAGATATATATATATATATATATATATATATATATATATATATATATATACATCACACACTAATGGCACGTCTATTTTCTGTACATGTATGTTACCATGTATACACTCAAAAGGGATTTGATTTGTATCTATTCTGAATCTTCTTCGTGTTATCAAACAGAAAAGAATAAAGAATGATACTTACCATATTATATTTATCAGGATATTATATTATCTTTCAGACATTGTGTGTGAAAGTCAGCCTGTAATAACAGAGTGTCGCACATTTTAAACTAATATTATTATCATAAATAATAGGACAAACATAACTTTATATTTTATGCATAAAATATTTCATTAATTAAGAAGCAATTTCCATTCTCTTCTTCGACAAAACAAAATAATTTATGCGAATAAATGTTAAACTACTACACATGTAATGTAAACTTACAATGGATATATATGACTATATGATACTTCATTTGACGACAGGAAGGAAGTATATAATAAATTATGAGATTACATAAGTGTTTTTCTCACGACCATTGGTGCACGGAACAAATATAAGGCCTGCAAACATTATTAACAACTCAATAGACAAAGTAATTAATGTGCGACCAGTATAATACAAGGTAAATAATGGCAGCTGTTATACAAGGTCAAACACAAGGATATAAAAGGAAGCGCTGAGTGTTCTACGTATCCAGTTTGCAATTTGTTGTGGACCTGATTATCGAATTACGACCACCGAGATAATGAAGTTAGCAATTATGCTGGTTGTCGGCGTTATCGCCAGTAAGTAACAAAAGCCCGATAATAAAAAATCAAAAACTTACATCCAAGCAATGCATAATTAGCATATGTTAATATTGCTTATTGTACAAAATAGTAAATCAGAGAATATGAAAGAAAAAGAATTAATAAGTGAAAGAAGTTAAAATATATAAATAGTATCATGACTACATTTTTTTTATATATTTTCCTGTAGTGTTATACGTATTAATTATAAATTTATAAAAATGTGTAAAAATAACACATATAGAAAAACTGTATAGCAAAATACGTAAATATGTTTCAACTATTATGTACAGGTGTATGATATGAGGCTGTCAAAATTCATTAATTTCTTTTAATAAATAACTTAAAAATCTGTATGATTGGTCGCAAAATGCTAAAGGACTTTTCTGTGTCACATTGGTCTCAATATGTACAAAAGCGCAACACAGATCGTACATACCGTCACATTTTGCACTGCGCATTCACACACTCAGTCGTCGATTTTTTTAAATTAACAACTCATAGTTTTATGTGCACGGAAAAAAAGATTTGCTAATATCTGGACAAATAAAAATATTAACTGCAAAAGCAAATTTTTTTGCTTTCATAGCAAAGATATTTAGTTCACATAACTAAATAACTTTGCTATAAAAAACAAGAAAATTTCCTCTTGCAGTTAATATTTTTATTGTCCATATATTAGCAAATCTTTTTTTTCCGTGCGGTGGTTCGCAACTAACTAGAGAAACATTTTGTCTAATTTAATTTAATCTTACTTCGTATACTAAGTGGAATCTTTTTAGGCGAAATAATAAATAATTACGGACTTAAAATTATTAACTATAGAGGTATACGGCGATGAACCTGAACCTATCATGGGTGGCAACACGGCATCGCCTGGACAATTTCCACATCTAGTCTCCATTCGGGAAGATGGCCACCATATTTGCGGAGGAAGTATTATTGATGAGACACGTGTCCTCACTGCTGCTCATTGCATATCGTCTCAAAGTACCGCGCAACGCTTGGTACGTAGATAAAAGTAAATAAGATAGTAAGAAAAATATTTCCGATTATTGGTGTTTTTGCTTATATACATATTATAAATATAGCTTATAAAAATTAGAGACGCGATAGTTTTTATTTTTAGCGCCTTTTATCATCATATTATAATTCACTGTGTTACTTTTATTATAATTCACTGTGTTACTTTTATTTAATTCAACAAAAATATTCGTTACGCAGACTATTCTAACCGGAACAAACGACGTAGAAGGTAGAGGTGGTAAAGTACACCAAGTTCAGAGCGTTCAAGTGCATCCAGAGTACGACCCGTGGAGTGAACATGCGAATGATATCGCTGTGCTGACTGTAAGTATAATTTTCAGTTCTCTTAAAGTGCGTATGGAAATATGATGTGTACACGACAATTTGGAATATTTTTTTCTTCTAGATGGTTATACCGATTCGCTTCAACAATCTACAACGTTCAATTTCTCTAGCGAATAAAGATTATGCTGATGGCCAAACTCTTTGTATAGTAAGCGGATGGGGACTGATCGGCCGAAGTTCATTTCCGTCGCCAATGCTTCAGTATCTCCAAGTGACCGCGCTGAGGCATAGTGAATGCCAAAAAGCGTATCCAGGCACTACTGATAAACAGATATGTACCTATATCAGCCATGGAAAACGTACATGCATGGTGAGTGTCTTACTTTATCTCTATGCATAGTGCATCTAAAAGTGACTTGTTATACGTACGCGTATCCTCATTGGCAATAAGATACGAATTGTAAGAATTACTAATTAAAAATATACAATTTCTTAGGGTGACAGCGGTGGTCCTCTCATTTGCAATGGTCAACTTGCTGGTATTGTCTCTTGGGGCAACCCCTGTACTATAGGTGAACCTGATATATTCACTAATGTTGTCCATTATCGGGACTGGATTAAGCAATGACTACATTCGTACTGATCATTTGAATAATCGCAGTCGACAGGCGATCTATATTTCAGACATGATCCAAAATTTTCAGTTACAGCGTGTGAAACGCGTTGCTAACGTTATTAATATGTAGAAATAAAAATGATATGAAAGCATAAAGAAAAGAATAAAAAAATATTATTTTAAATATATAAATTTTGTATATATTTCTCTTCCTGACATAAATTTTTTTATGAGACCAATAATTAATCTAAAACTGTATACAAATTGTACACAACTGTATACAAGCTGGATACATATTGGATCTACTATCTTGAATTTTGAGATTCAAGTATCATATTTGTATTGAGTGAACTTCGAAAACTGTAGGACACCAAACTTCATACAAACCACAAAAGGATAAATCGGTTTTTTTTAAGATGTATATATATGTACATCACACACTAGTGGCACGTCCATTTTCTGTACATGTATGATACCTACACACTCAAGGGAATAATTGATTTGTATCTATTCTGAATCTTCTTCGTGTTATCAAACAGAAAAAATTAAAGAATGATACTTACCACATTATATTTATGATGATATTATATTCTCTTTCAGATATTGTGTGTGAAAGTCAGCCTGTAATAACAGAGTGTCACACATTTTAAACTAATATTATTACCATAAATAATAGAATAAACATAACTGTATATTTTATGCATGAAATATAGTTTCATTAATTAAGAAGCAATTTCCATTCTCTTCTTCGACAAAACACAATAATTTATGCGAATAAATGTTAAACTACTATACATATAATGTAGATTTACAGTGGATATACAGGGTGTCCGAAAAGTCTGGACACGGCCGATTTTCTCGGAAACTATAGAAGTTAGAGGAAAATATTAATATACATACAAAAGTTGTAGGGTTTCAACCAATCTATCAACTGGTCACCCTTGTTTGACCTTGACGAGTAGGTGGAGGTCCGTGGAGGTCACTTGGAGGTCAAGATGATTTTTCTAAATGGGACACCCGGTATTTGGTAAGGTCATGTGAAAGCTGGTCCCGAGCCCTTTCCAAAGCCCTCAGCTCGGCCACTTCACCTCGGAAGGAATCTAATTGGAAGGAAGATTGTGAAGAGTGAGGACGGGTGGGAGTGCCCTTGCCGGAATGGTCAGAGAAGAGAGTGAGCGCAATTGGTAGCGTACACAAAACAAACCGCCCTGTTTAGGGCGACCAATTATTCAGTCGTGGGATAACGCTCTGGTTAGGGAAAATTTGTTAGAAAAACAACGATCTTCCATCATCTTGGTTGGGAGATCGGCGAACAGTCGCCGTTGCGACCGAGGTGAAGTGGCCGAGCTGAGGGCTTTGGAAAGGGCTCGGGACCAGCTTTCACATGACCTTACCAAATACCGGGTGTCCCATTTAGAAAAATCATCTTGACCTCCAAGTGACCTCCACGGACCTCCACCTACTCGTCAAGGTCAAACAAGGGTGACCAGTTGATAGATTGGTTGAAACCCTACAACTTTTGTATTTAACATTTTCCTCTAACTCCTATAGTTTCCGAGAAAATCGGCCGTGTCCAGACTTTTCGGACACCCTGTATATAATTATATGATACTTCATCTGACGACAGGAAGGAAGTATATAATAAATTATGAGATTACATAAGTGTTTTACTCACACGACTATTGATGTACTGAAAAAATATAAAATCTGCAACCATTATTAACAACTCAATAGATGAAGTAATTAATGTGTGACCAGCGTCATACGGGGTAAATAATGGCAGCTGTTATACAAGGTCAAGCACAAGAATATAAAAGGGAACACTGAGTGGTCTACGTATCAGTTTGCAATTTGTTGTGGACCTGGTTACTGAATTACAGTCATCGAGATAATGAAGTTAGCGATTTTGCTGATTGTCGGCGTTATCGTCAGTAAGTAACAAAAACTCGATAATAAAAAATCAAAAACTTACATCCAAGCAATGCATAATTAGCGTATGTTAATATTGCTTATTGTACGAAATAGTAAATCAGAGAGTATGAGAGAAAAAGAATTAATAAGTAAAAGAAGTTAAAATATACAAATAGTATCATAAATATGTATTTTTTTAAATATTTTCCTGTAGTGTTATACGTATTAATTATTATAAATTTGTAAAAAAAAGAATGTGTAAAAATAACACATGTAGAAAAACTATATATTAAAATACGTAGATATGTTTCAGGTATTACATACAGGTGTATGACATGAAGCTGTCAAAATTCATTAATCTCTTTTAATTAATAACTTGAAAATCTGTATGGTTAGTCTCAAAAGGGTAAAGGACTTTTTTGTGTCACATTGATCTTAATATGTACAAAAGCGCAACACAAATCGCACATAACGTCACATTTTGCACCGCACACTCACACACTCAGTCGTCGATTTTCTTTAATTAATAACTCATAGTTTTATGTGCAAAAAATGTGGAAAAAAAAGATTTGCTAATATATGGATAACTAAAATTATTAACTGCAGGAGCAAATTTTCTTGCTTTCATAGCAAAGTTATTTAGTTATCACAACTAAATAACGTTGCTATAAAAGCAAGAAAATTTACTCGGAGTTAATATTTTTAGTTGTCCATACATTAGGAAATCTTTTTTTCCGTGTGGTTGTTCGCAACTAGAGAAGCATTTTGTCTAGTTTGATTTAATCTTACTGCGTATACTAAGTGAAATCTTTTTAGGCGAAATAATAAATAATTACGGACTTAAAATTATTAACTATAGAGGTATACGGCGATGAACCTGAACCTATCGTGGGTGGCAACATAGCATATCCTGGGCAATTTCCACATCAAGTCTCCATTCGGGAAGACGACGAGCATATTTGCGGAGGAACTATTATTAGCAGTACACATATCGTCACTGCTGCTCATTGCATATCGTCTCTCATTTTCGTGCCCGACTTAGTACGTAGATAACAGTAGCTGGTAAGAACAATTCGTCCGATTATTGGTTTCTTTCTAACATGTTATTAATATGGCATAGAAAAATTAAAGACGCGATTGTTTACATTTTCAGCGCTTTCTATCATTATTTTCTAATTCACTGTGCTAGCTCTATTTAATTCAACAAAAATATTCGTTACACAGACTGTTCGAACCGGAACAAACAATGTAGATAGCGGTGGTCAAGTACACAAAGTCAAGTGCGCTCAGATACATCCCCAGTACGACTCGAGGGGTCATAAGAATGATATCGCTGTGCTCACTGTAAGTATAATTCTCAGTTCTCCTAAAGTGCGTATGGAAATATTGTATGTACACGACAATCTGGAATATTTTTTTCCTTCTAGTTGGCATCCCCGATGAGCTTCAACAGTCAACAAGTTTCAATTCCTCTGGCGAGTAAGGATTATGCCAATGGCAAAAATCATGCTATAGTAAGCGGATGGGGACAGCTCGGTGCAAACTCAGGCAGTCCGACAATGCTTCAATATGTCGATGTGAGAATGCTGAGCTATGATGAGTGCCAAGAAGATCATCCAAGCACTTCTTTTAAACAGATATGTACCTATAACAGCTATGGGAAAGGTTTATGCATGGTAAGTGCATAACTCATAACTTATCTTATCTTATGCATAATACATCTAAAAGTCACTTTTTATATGTACGCGTGTCTTCATTGGGAATAAGAAACGAGTTGAAATAATCACTAATTAAAAATATAATTTCTTAGGGTGACAGCGGCGGTCCTCTCATTTTCAACGATCAACTTGTTGGTGTTGTCTCGTGGGGTATTCCCTGTGCTGTGGGTCGAACTGATGTATTCACTAGTGTCTACTATTATCGGGACTGGATTAGAGAATGTCAACAGATGTGCTGATCATTCTAATAATCACAGTCGACCGGCGATCTATATTTCAGACATTATCCAAAGTTTTTAGTTACAGCGTGTGAAACGCGTTGCTAACGTTATTGATATGTTTCATAGAAATGATATGAAAGTATAAATTAACAATAAAAAATATTATTTGAAATAAATTTTGTACACATTTCTCTTCCCCGCATAAACTTTCTTTTATGAGACCGATAATTAATCCAAAGCTGTATGCGAAGAAAAATTGTAACAAAAGTTACAACAAAATTCTGAAACCATATGGAAAATATGATTGAAATTATTATATATTTATTTAAAGATATTATGCACTCTAGATATCTTATTACAAAATTGTCATTGTTAAAATAGCCTTAATTAATTGCTTTTGTCATTGTTAAAATAGTCTTAGTTAATTGCTTTTGTCATTGTTAAAATAGCCTAAAATAAATAATATTATCAAAATAAAGAAAAAATATTATAGTTTTTGTGCAATTACATTTATTATATTTTCACATCAAAAAGGTAATTTTTGTGCAATTGTATTTATTGTTGGTATGAGTAGTATGTTATGATACTTATATAATAAAAAGGTGAGATAATATAAATATAAATTTTTCGATATAGTGCATTAGGTTTTACAAGTATTACTCTTTACAATTTTCAATATTTTATGACTTCATTCAAAGTAGACACGTCAAACATTAGAATACTCGTATGGTAATACTCATAGATTCGAAACTTTGCGTCATTTATCGCTGATTCCCTTATTTCAGAATTGTATTCCTTTGATGCTTCTTTCTCGAAGTCGAGTTTTAGCTGTTGCGTTATATAAATAACACGCAAAAATAAATTTAGAAAATTAATTAAATAATTACCTCTGAAGTCGAACTAAAATAATAATACACAGTATATATTTCTAACATAAAGAATCTTTTTTATCCATTAGAACGTAGAATATTTCGCAACTCAAAGTTCTGTCGATGGACGATATTGCGAAAGATGAACGGATTAATGTACGCCGTGCTACCTTTAATGACCGTTTATTAGTCGTAGACTTTTAGTTATTAATTGGAGAACATTAATATATATAATCGCAAGCGACTATCCACCTATTTTTTTCAAGTAATAATTCAAGAAACGCTATCACAATAACGGAATCCAAAAAACGATGTAGGACTTCTGTAGTCACCTTAGTTTGTACTATGTCTTCAATTTCGGAGCTTGTTCTAGGACAGCTTATATATAGTATACGCAACCCGATTCCAGATTACGATTAAATAATTTTCTTCTTTTAAGTGAGACATGTGTAGATACCAACTTTCATTTTATTATTTTTGTTTAAATATTTTTAAAAAACGTATATGGTACCCTTAGTGATAAATTTTGTTACAATTTCGTTAAAGGAAATGTCACTCTTTTGTCGCTCGTCCTTGGACATTCTTTAATTCGTGATCAGAGATTCTCTCCCATAACTTTGTTGATAATTGAGACAATTTTACAGCAATCGGGATAAATTTTTTTTTTAAATTAAACATTAATCAATGTAGAAAAAACTGTGGAGCCCGATTTTTTTTTAAATTCTTCTAAATGTTGCAATATTAATAAGAATTGAGTTCGTATTCAGCAATGTATAATGTGATATCAGTGGTAAGTATTAATTAATTTGTATCTATTCTGAATCCTCTTCATGTTATCGAACAGAAAAAAGCAAAGAATGATATTTACCACAAATTTTGTATTTATGATAATATTATATTCTCTTTCAGACAACGTGTATAAAATCTGTAATAACAGAGTTTCATACACATTTTAATCTAATATTAATATTACCACAAAAAATAGAACATAAATAACTTTATATTTTATGTATAAAATATAATTTTATTAATTAAGAAACAATTTACATTTCCTTTTTCGACAAAATGAAATAATTTGTACGAATAAATGTTAAACTACTCTACATTTAATGTAGAATAAAAGTAGATATATATGATTATATAATTTAGCTATCGACAAGAAGGAAATACATGATAAATTATGAGATTATAGATGTGTCTTTCACTCCACCGTCAATGCATCGAACAAATATAAGGTCTGCAAGCGTCATTAACAACTCAATAGATAAAATAATTAATGTGTGTCCAATGTAACACGGAGTAAATAAAACCAGTTGTTATACAAGGTCAAGCACCGATATCGGGTATAAAAAAGAATGTTGAGGAGTATCCAGTTGTCTACGTATCCAGTTTGCAATCTATTCTTGACCTGGTTACCGAATTACGATTATCGAGATGACGAAGTTAGCAATTCTGCTGGTTGTCGGAGTTATCGCCAGTAAGTATCTAAAACTCGATAATAAAAAATCAAAATCTTACATTCAAGTAATGCATAATTAACGTATACTAATATTGTTTATTATACGAAATATTAAATGAAAGTGTGAGGGAAAGAGAGAATTATATAATATATGAAAAAAATTAAAATATACAAATAGTATCATGCACAACATTTTTTAAAAATAATTTTCCGTAGTATTACATGCATTAATTATTATATACGTGTAAAAATGTGCAAAAATAACACATGTAGAAGAACTATATAGCAAAATACGTAGATTTCTTTTACATACAGATGCCTGATACAAGGCTGCCAAAATTCACTGACCGCTATTAATTAATAAGTTAAAAATTTACGTGGCTGTTCGCAAAATGGTAAAGGACTTTCATTTGTCTTAATATATACAAGAGCACAACTCATACTTATCGTCAGACTCTGCACTGTATCTCGCGCATTCACACACTCATTTGCCGAGCTTCTTTAATTAATAACTCAGTTTTACGTGGTTATTCGCGACTAAGTAGGGAAATGTTTTGTCAGTTTAATCTAATTTTATTCAGTATATATATTTTACGTAAAACATTTTTAGGCGAAGTAATAAATGATTACGGATTTATAATTATTCACTACAGTGGTATATGGCGATGAACCTGAACCTATTGTGGGTGGCAACATGGCATCACAAGGACAATTTCCACATCAAATCTCCCTTCGGGAAGACGACTATCATATTTGTGGAGGAAGTATTATTAGCAGCACGCATATCCTCACTGCTGCTCATTGCATAACGTCCCCAAATATCGCGCCGCGCTTGGTACGTAGATAATAGTAGCTAATAAAAACGATTCATCCGGTCGGTTTTTTTCTTGCATACATTTATTATAAATATGCCATACAAAAATTAGAAACACGATAGTTTTTATTTTCAGCGTTTTCTATGATTATTTTCTAATTCACTATGATATTTCTACTTAATTCAACAAAAATATTCGTTACGCAGACTGTTCGAACCGGAACAAACAACGTAAAAAGCGGTGGTCAAGTACACAAAGTCAAGTGCGTTCAAGTGCATTCAGGGTTCGACAAGTATTGCCTTGAGAACGATATCGCTTTGCTCACTGTAAGCATAATTCTCAGTTTTCTTGTGCATATGAAAATATGATATACGTATGATACGAGTGTACACGACACTCTGGTATATTCTGTTTCTTTTAGTTGGCATCTCCGATCAGCTTCACCAGTCAACAATCTGCAGTTCCTCTGGCAAGTATGGATTATGCCAATGGCCAAAATCGTGCTATGATAAGCGGATGGGGGCAGCTCGGTAAATGGTCAAACATGCCGACAATGCTTCAATATGTCGATGTGACGATGTTGAGCCATGATGCATGTCAAAAAGCGCATCCAGACACTTCTTCTAAACAGATATGTACCTTTAACAGCTATGGAAAAGGTGCCTGCATGGTGAGTGTTTTACCTTGTCTTATATTGTCTAATATATCTGAAAGTGACTTTTTATACGTACGCGTATTCTCATCGGAAATAAGAAACGAGTTGGTAGAATCACTAATTAAAAATATACAATTTTTTAGGGTGATAGCGGCGGCCCTCTCATTCACAACCGTGAACTTGTTGGTGTTGTCTCCTGGGGTATCCCCTGTGCTAAAGGTGAACCTGATGTATTCACTAGTGTCGACTACTTTCGGGACTGGATTAAGGAACATCAACAGAAGTGCTAATCATTCGAATAATCACAGTCTATCGGCGATCTATATTTCAGACATTATTCAAAATTTTCAGTTACAGGGTGTGAAACGCGTTACCAACATTATTAATATGTTCTATAGAAATGATATGAAAGCATAAATTAACAATAAAAATATATTATTCAAAATAAATTTTGTACACATTTCTCTTCCCGACATAAATTTTTTTTATAAGACCAATAATTAATCTAAAGCTACATATAGAGAAAAATTGTAATAAAAATTATCACAAAATATTTCTGAAACCATATGGAAAGTATGATTGAAGTTATTATATATTTACTCAAAAACATTATGCACTTTTGACATTTCATTACAAAATTAACGTAATTACTTGAGTGTTTTTGTCATTGTTAAAATAGCCCAAATATTATCAAGATAAAGAAGAAATATTATAATTTTTATGCAATTACATTTATTATATTTACACATCGAAAAGGAATGTGTAATTGGATTTGTTGTTGGTATGACTGGTATATTATGATATGTATATAACAAAAAGGTGAAATAATATAAATATAACTTTTACGATATAATACATTGGGTATTAGGAATGTTACTATTTATTATTATAATTTTCAATATTTTATGACTTTTTTTTAAATACATATATTAAACATTATAATACTCGTATGATAATATTCATAGAGTCGAAACTTCACGTCGTTTATTGCTAATTCCCTTATTTCACAATTGTTTTTGATGCTTCTCTCTCGAAGTCGAGTTTTAACTGTCGCGTTATATAAATAGCACGCACAATAAATATAGAAAATTAATTTAATAATTATCTCTAAAATGGAACTAAAATAATAATACATACGTGTAAATTCCTAACACAAGGAATTTTTCGTTGTTTTGTCCATTAGAACGTAGAATGTTTCCGTGACTCAGAGTTCTGTCGATGGACGAGCGTCGCAAAAGATGAATGGATTCATATGCACCGTGCTGTCGTTAACAATCGTTTATTACTTGCAAACAATATGTTCAATAAGTCTAGCGGTCAATTCCGCAATAACCTGATCGATGGGCCGTTCTCGGAATTCAGACATCACAAGAACTTTCTTATATCAATTTGCGACGTACATACTTCAGCCTACAAGTTTTATGCTTGAACAACGTTCGAGCTTTCATTACCGATATTTATGCTATATGTTGACAACTTGATATCAAATCAATATTTATCCCGAAAAAAAACGATAACGAACGAGTTATCGCTTAAATTCTCCTATAAAAGGGCTTCCAAAGATCAATGAAATCCTGTGGAACTTATACTTGTAGGTTTCGACGTGTTGTGGAGTTCATTGAAGACAACATCAACAGCTCGTGTCCATATCTTTCCGCGATTTTCCTATTCCGTTACAATAACCAAGTCGTTTTACTTCAGCGGCAAGAAAAACATTTTCCAACAATTATGTTATTAAGTTGCAATAAAGCATATTTTTTAACAATCATTACTTAACGGATATAAATGACATTTTGCATAACGTGATGTGAGTGGAAAATATTAATTAATTTGTGTCTATTCTGAATCTTCTTCATGTTATTGAACAGAAGAAAATAAAGAATGATATTTACCACGATATATTTATAGTGATATTATACTCTCTTTAAGACATTGTGTGTGAATGTTAACCTGTAATAATAGATTGCTACATATTTTAATCTAATATTATTACGATTGATAATAGAATAAACATAATTTTATATTTCATGAAATATAGTTTCATTAATTAAGAAGCAATTTTTATTCTCTTCTTTGAAAAGATAAAATAAATTATGCAAATAAATGTAAAACTATTACAAATTTAATATGGAATTAAAGTATATATGTATGACTATATAAAATTTCCCCTTTCAAAGGGAAAGAATTATATGATAAATTATGAGATTACATAAGTGTTTTACTCACACAACTATTGATGTACTGAAAAAATATAAGATCTGCAAACATTATTAACAACTCAATAGATGAAGTAATTAATGTGTAACCAGCGTCATACGGGGTAAATAATGGCAGCTGTTATACAAGGTCAAGACCAAGAATATAAAAGGGAACACTGAGTGGTCTACGTATCAGTTTGCAATTTGTTGTGGACCTGGTTACTGAATTACGGCTATCGAGATAATGAAGTTAGCAATTTTGTTGGTTGTCGGCGTTATCGCCAGTAAGTAACAAAAACTCGATAATAAAAAATCAAAAACTTACATCCAAGCAATGCATAATTAGAGAGGGTTAATATTGCTTATTGTACAAAATAGTAAATCAGAAAGTATGAGAGAAAAAGAATTAATAAGTGAAAGAAGTTAAAATATACAAATAGTATCATGAACACATTTTTTAAAAATATTTTCCTGTAGTGTTACACGTATTAATTATTATAAATTTGTAAAAATGTGTAAAAATAACACATGTAGAAAAATTATATAGTAAAATACGTAGATATGTTTCTATTACATACAGATGTATGACATGAAGTGGTCGAAATTCATTAATCTCTTTTAAATAATAACTTGAAAATCTACGTGATTGGTCGCAAAATGGTGAAGGACTTTTTTGTGTCACGTTGGTCTTCATATGTACAAAAGCGCAACACAAATCGTACATACCGTCAGACTCTGTACCGTATCTGGCGCATTCATACACTCATTCGCCGACTTTTTTTAATTAATAACTCGTAGTTTTACGTGGTTGTTCGCGACTAAGTAGAGAGATTTTTTATAGTTTGATCTAATCTTATCCTGTATATTAAGTGAAACATCTTTAAGCGAAGTAATAAATAATTACGGACTTAAAATTATTAATTACAGATGTATATGGCGATGAACCTGAACCTATCGTGGGTGGTAACATGGCATATCCTGGACAATTTAAACATCAAGTCTCCATTCAGGAAGACGGCTACCATATTTGCGGAGGAAGTATTATTAGCAGCACGCATATCCTCACTGCTGCTCATTGCATATCGTCTCCAAGTATCGCGGACCGCTTGGTACGTAGATAATAGTAGCTAGGAAAAACGATTCGTCCGATTATTGTTTTTGTTTTACGTATATATTATAAATATGGCATAGAAAAATTAGAAATGCGGTAGTTTTTATTTTCAATGCTTTTTATTATTATTTTCTAATTCACGATGCTACTTCTATTTAATTTAACAAAAATACTCGTAACGCAGACTGTTGTAACCGGCACAAACAAAGTAATAGGAGATGGTGAATTATACAAAGTCAAGTCCGTTGTAGTGCATCCAGGGTTCAGCATGGATCACCTTCGGGACGATATCGCAATACTCACTGTAAGCATATTTCTCAGTTCTCCTGAAGCGCATATGGGGATGTGATGCTTACACAACAATCTGAAACGCTTTTTTTCTTCTAGTTGGAGGAACCGATTCCCTTCAACAGTCGACAAAACGCAATTCCTCTGGCGAGTAAGGATTACGCCGATGGCATTAATCGTGGTATGGTGAGCGGATGGGGAAAACTCGGTGCAAGCTCAGGCACACCGTTATACCTTCAATATATCGATGTGACGTTAATGAAGCCTAGTGAATGTCAAAAAGCGCATCCAGAAACTACTTCTAAACAACTATGTACCAATGAAGTGGGGCAGGGTGTATGCATGGTGAGCGTCTTACCTTATCTTATATTGGGTGCTTCCGAAATACCCAGAGTTGGGTCGAGTTGAGTTAGTTCCACTATAGTATATGTAACGGATACTATAGTGGAACTAACTCAACTTGACCCAAACCTGGACATTTCGGAAGCACCCATTGTGTAATACATCTGAAAGTGACTTTTTACACGTATCCTCATTAGGAATAAGAAACGAGTTGATAGAGTCACTAATGAAAAATATACAATTTCTACTAGGGTGACAGCGGCGGCCCTCTCATTCACAACCGTGAACTTGTTGGTATCGTCTCCTGGGGCATTCCCTGTGCTGTGGGTCAACCTGATGTGTATACTAATGTTTACCATTATACGCCCTGGATTGAAAAACATACTCTCTGATCATTCGACCGGCAATCTATATTTCAGACATTATCCAGAGGTTTTAGTTACAGCGTGTGAAACGCGTTGCTAACATTATTAATATGTAGAAATAGAAATGATATGAAAGCATAAAGTAAACAATAAAAAAATATTACTTGAAATAAATTTTGTACACTTTTCTCCTTCTGATAGAAATTTTTTTTTATGAGACCAATAATTAATCTAAAGCTGTATACGAATTATATTGTTAAAATAGCCCAGATATTACCAAAATAAAGAAAAAATATTATAATTTTTGTGCAGTTATATTTATTATATTTTCACATCGAAAAAGAAATTTTTTAATTTTTGTGCAATTGTATTTATTGTTGGTATAAGTAGTTTGTTATGATATATATGTAACAAAAAGGTGAAATAATATAAATATAAGTTTTACGATATAGTACATTGAGGACTACAAGTATTACTATTCATACTTTTAATTTTCAATATTTGATGACTTCATTTAAAATACGTCAAACATTAAAATACTCGTATAGTAATATTCATAGATTCGAAACTTCACGTTGTTTATCGCTGGTTCCTTTATTTCACAATTGTCTTACTTTGATGCTTCTTTCTCGAAGTCGAATTTTAGCTGTCGCGTTATATAAATAACACGAAAAATAAATCTAGAAAATTAATTAAATAATTGCCACTGAAATATCGAACTAAAATAATAATACGCATGTGTAAATTCTTAACACAAGGAATCTTTCGTCTTTTTATCCATTAGAACATAGAATGTTTCCGTGACTCAGAGTTCTGTCGATGGACGAGCATTGCAAAAAATGATCGGACTCATATGCATCGCACTGTCTTTAATGACCGTTCATTACTTGTAAACAATATGTTTATTACTTGTAAACAATATGTTCAAAGAGTCTAGCAGTCAACCCCGCAATTGCCCGACCGATGGACTGCTCTCAAAACTCAAACACTGTCACAGAAAAAACTAAAGATGTGACACTTGCCTACATATAGTTACTTGCCTAAATATAATGTACACAAACACAACCCTTCTAGAAATTTCATACTGATAAGTGATTATTTGGCTAGCGATAATTACTGTCGTTCAATAATTTTATTACTCGTACGAGCAATAAAATTACTATTTATTACTGACCAATTTATTACCAACCAGTGATAGTTTTCTATAAGAGAAGTGGGTATAACAAACGACATTTTATATAACGTAATTTCATTTGTGAATATTAATTGATTTGTGTTTCGTTATGTTTGTGATTGTCTCTTCGCGTTATCAAATGGAAGAGAGCAAAGATTTATATTTACTAAAAGATATTTTTACTTATATACTCATTATACTTATACTTTGCCAGACATTTTTTAAGTCAGCGTATAGTAATAGTGATAGATGTTTTAATCTGTGTAATTTTTTTTATACTACTATCATAAATCATAAAACAAATATAACTTTATGTTTTACGCATGAAGTAGTTTTATTCATTAAAGAGACTATTTTTATTCTCGTTTTCGACAAAATGAAATGATTTGTGCAAGTAAATGTGAAACTATTCCACATTTAATGTAGAATTAAAACAGATATATATATATATATATATATATATATACGTGTGACTAAGTTATATGATATTAATCTGCCGGTAAGAGAATATATATATTTGAAACTGTAAGACGAAAGTTTTAAGAAAGTTTTTTTGTCGACGTCGATACATAAAGAAACAGAGGATTCACAGGTGTTATTAACAATTGAATAAGATAAAATGCGTAATGTACGTCCAGTGCAAACACGCAAACAAAGCCAGCTGTTGTGCAACATTCTACACAGGCACCAAGTATAAAAAGGTAACGCTGAATAGTCTACTGTATTCAGTTTGAAATTCGTCCCGGATTCGATCACTAAATTACGGCGACTAAGATAAAGTTCACTATTTTGTTCATTATCGGTGTTATCGCCAGATGTGAGTAAATAAAGTTGATAATTAAAAATTATGATTTACGTACAAACAATATAGTTACAGTATGTTTATCTTTCTTTTTTAGTGCCTGACCAATTTAGACATTAAGTCTCGTCATAGAAACGATCATATATGAAAGGAAGTATTATGAGAGTCACAACATCGTGCTTGCTGCTCATTGCAAACTGAGTGAAGAAGAATGGAAACACTATGTACGTAACAGTAGCTAGCAAGGATGATTCACTCGATTATTGATTTTTTCTTACGTCACATTATAAATATGATATAGAAAAATTAGAGCCGCGGTAATTTTTCTTCCCAGCGCTTTGTATCACATCTCGTCTCCTAATTCATTTCGCTATTTCTATTTAATTGATCAAACATATTAGTACGTAGACTATTGTAACCGGTACCATCGACTTGAAAGAGCTAGACGACGAAAAACAATATCAAGTGCATTCAAGTGCATCCAGAGTACAAGCCGCGTATCTTTCTCAACAATATCACTGTAATCACTGTAAGCATAATTCTCAGTTTTTCTAAAGCACAGGGATGTAATGCACGACAATCTGAAATATTTTCGTTCTCCAATCGGCAATGCCGATTAAAATCAACAATCTACAAGCTCCCATTCCTCTAGCGAGTAAGGATTATACCACTGGTGCCCAATAGTGTACAATAAGTGTGTGTGTGTGTGTGTGGATGGGGAAAAACTACTATAATTCCGGCGAATCTTAAGTGGATCAACGTGAAGATTCTGACCCTGTCTAAGTACGGACGTAAGCACTTTTACACCAAAATCACTGAAAATCAAATATGCACCTATAAGAGTCTTGTCAAGTGAGTGTCTTATCTTATGCTTAATATATTTACAAGTGATTATTTTATACGTATGCGTATCCGTATTGAAAACGAGAAACGAATTGGAAAACCATTAATTAAAGTATACAATTTTTAGGATGATAGCGGCAGTCCTTTCATTTATTTCGCTACTTCTATTTAATTGATTAAACATATTAGTACGTAGATTATTGTAACCGGTACTTGAAAGAGCTAGACGACGAAAAACAATATCAAGTGCATTTAAGTGCATTTAAGTGCATCCAGTACGAGCCGCGTATCTTTCTCAACGATATAACTGAAATCACTGTAAGTGTATCTTTCATTCGTAACGGTGAGCTCGTTGGCGTCATCTCTTGGGGTCGTCCCTGCGCTATAGGTAAACCTGATATGTTCACTACAGTCTTTAACTATCTGTTTTTCATTCAAGAATCGAAGTGCATATAACTCGAATAATCACAGTCGATCGGCGATCTACTTTCCAGATATAAGCTAAAATTTTCAGTTACGGCGTGTGAAACACGTTGATAACGTCATTAATATTTTTCACGAAATGATATAAAAGCATAAACTAAATAATAAAAAATATCATGCGAAATAAACTTTTGTGCATATTTCTCTCCCCGGCATAAATTTTTTTATAAGACCAATTTTTAATCTAAAGCTGTGAGCGTGTACATGGAGGAAAAATGTTATAAAGAGATTATAACAAAATTTCTCTCGAATGGTAGCCTTATGTTTTATGTATGAGGCAGTTTTATTCATTAAGAAATAATTTTTATTCTCTTTTTCGACAAAATGAAATAAATTGTGCTAATAAATTTGAAACCATTCCACATTTAATGTGGAATTAAAGCAGATATATGTGTCTAAACTGTATAATATTCATCTACTGGCAGAAGAGAAGCGTATACTTTATGAGATAAAAGTTACATTGTTTTCTCGACGTTAATGCATCGAGCAAATAGAGAAACCGCAGGTGTTATTAATAATTGAATAGGTGCGTGATGTACGCATTAACAGGGTGATAACGCGCAAACAAAGCCAGCTGTTATGCAAGGTTAAGCACAGGTACCGAGTATAAAAGGAAACGCCAAGTGGTCTACTATATTCAGTCTGTAATTTGATTTGGGTTCGGTTATCGAATTACGACGATTAAAATGATGAAGTTTATTATTTTACTGATTGTCGGTATAATCGCCAGACGTGAGTAAACAAAATCGATAATTAAACATAATAACTTAGGTACAAGCAGAGATTAGTTTATGATACTTGTTGTACAAAATATTAAATAAGAGAGAGAGAGAGAGAGAGAGAGAGAGAATTATTATATAAAATATATAAAAATATATAAATTTTATGACGCATATTTCTTAAAAATATATTTTCCTAAATTTATGCACATAAATTATTATGTGCAAAAATATGCAAATATAATATAGGTAGAAGAATCATATATATATATATATATATATATATATATATATATATATATGTGTGTGTGTGTATATGTGTACTTTACGCACACTTATATGTATTGAGTGAAACATGTCTAGGTGAAGTAATAAATAATTACGGACTTAAAAAAATTATTAACCGCAGAGGCATACGCCGATGAACCTGAAGCTATTATGGGTGGAAATAACGCAGCGCCAGGTCAGTTTAAATATCAAGTCTCTATTCAGCACGGTTCACGGCACGGTGAACTGTACGGTCAACATATTTGCGGAGGCTGTCTTATTAGCGAATTCCATGTCGTCACTGCTGCACATTGTGTACCGGAAGATAAAAATACATGGAGATCCATGGTACGTACACAACAGTAGCTGCCGAAAACGATTTACTCGAATATTAATTCTTGTCTTAGATACATTATAATAAATAGGATATTGGAAAATTAGAGAGTTTCCACTTCTAGTCTTTTGTATCGTCATTTTTCGTTTCATTCTGTTACTTCTATTTAATACGTCAAAAATATTCGGCACACAGAGAGTTATAACTGGGGCCCTCTGGTCGATAAACAACGACGGCGAAAGTCACGAGATCAAGTGCATTTCTACGCATCCGAACTACACTGGTGACATAAATACAGGTTTGAAGCATGATATCGCTTTGATCACTGTAAGTCTAATTCTCAGTTCTCCTAACGCGCGTACGGGGATGTGATGCAACAATCTGAAATGCTTTTTTCTTCTAGTTGGTAACGCCAGCTTCGACGAACAATGTTCAAGCTCCGATTCGTCTAGCGAGTAGGGATTATGCCACTGGCCAATATCGTGGTATAATAAGCGGATGGGGAAAGACAACTATGGACTCAGACATGTCGCCGATGCTTCAATGGGTCCAAACCAATGTTCTGAGCCAGTCTGAATGCTTACAAACGTACCATCCAAATACGATTCCACAACAGATATGCACTTTAGAGAAGGCTGGAACAGGTGCCTGTACCGTGAGTATCTTACCTTATATCATGGTAGATATATCTGAAAATGACTATGTACACGTGTCCTTAATGAGAAACAAACTGAACGGAGTTAAAAATACACAATTTCTTAGGGTGACAGCGGTGGCCCTCTCGTTGTCAACGGTGAGCTCTGTGGTGTCGTATCTTGGACCGTACCTTGCGCCAAGGGTAGCCCTGATGTATTTACTAATTTGTTTTATTATCGGGACTTTATGATAGATAGTGTAAACAAATGTGCACATATGTGAGTCGAATAATCACATTCGGATAGCAATCTATATTCCAGATATTTCCTAGTGTTTTTAGTTGCCGTGCGTGAAACACGTCGGTCTCATCACTACGATTTTCCATAGAAATAACATAGAAACATAAAATACACACAATAAAAATACTATCCAAAATGAATTTCATGCGTGTTTGTTTTCTCGATTTAAACCTTTTTTTGATAAAATCAATAAATAATTTGAAGTTACATGGAGAAAATATTATAATATTTATTTAATATTATAAGAGTATGTTTCATATTATTATATATTTACTTAGAAATATTATAAATATATATTATATATTTATTTAAAAATATTATGCACGCACTAGGTATTTTATTACAAAATTTTTGTAATCACTCGAAAGTTTTTGTTATTATTAAATTGTTATTATTAAATTGTTATTATTAAATATGAATGATATTTGTCCTCGGTTTTGATATCCTACAACTCTTAACAAGACTATCTTTTATAAACTTGGTTAAATGATAGAAATCTCGGAACTAGCAGGTCTAGCTTGCACATGTTTTGGCAGTATCATATTTGTAATATCTTCTTTTAATATCTTATCGTGAAACTGCTTACTAAATTTTAGCAAATTTGTAATATTAAATCCGTTTATCTTCGAAGAGATCGAAGCACGATCAATACGTTTGAATTTTCTATATATTATATCATGTATAGGTTTGTAGAATCATATATTTGTAGATAATACCGTCGCCAACAACGTTGATTCAGCGTTGTTACTGGCTTTGTAGCTTAATAAAAAAATATTACATATATTTGGAATTAGTGATAAATAATCTTCAAACTCACATGTAGTTTACGCGCCAAATAAAGGATTAATTTAATATTTCTATCAAATAAATTATAAAACAAACTTTATGTTTTATACATTTCGTCATTCTATCCATTAAGCAGCAGCTTTTGTTTTTTTTTTTCGACAAAGCGTAATAATTTCTGCAAATAAATGTTAAATTATTTCCTATTTTATGTAGAATTAAAGGAGATATTTGACTAAGTTAGATGATGTTTCTTTACTGGCAGAAGAGCAACATAATTTAAATTGTGAGAAATAGAAGTCACTCCTTTTTCTCGACGTTTGATGCAACGAATAAATATATGGTCTGCAGGTGTTGTTAACAATTGAATAGGAAAAATACGTAATTGAATACGTATTTCCAATATAACAAGGTGCAAATAAAGCCAGCTGCTATACAAGGTTAAGCACAGGTATCGAGTATAAAAAGGAATGTCGAGTGGTCTCTTATGTTCAGTTTGTAATTCATTCTGGATGCGATTCCCGAATTACGTCGATCAAGATGTTGAAGTTAAATATTCTGCTCGTTGTCGGTGTTATCGCAAAACGTGAGTAAATAAAATTCGACATTCAAAAGCAATAATTCTCACACAAGCAATGTAAATAGTGTATGTTTATATTACTTGTATGAAATGTTATCTGAGGGAAAGAGAAAGAGAGAGGGAGAGGGGAAAGGATACATGAAATAAATTAGGGGAATCTTTACATGAAATAAACTAGAATAAGTAAATTTGGATCGTGCACATATTTGATATATATATATTTTCCTATAATCCTACGTATTTATTATTATATAATTAATAATGTAATATAGTAATTATATAATTATATATTAATAATTAAATAAATTATTATTATATAATTATATAAATATATAATTCTAAAATTATGCAAAATGTAAAATATACCAACAAACTTCTGTAGAAAAACGTATAGATACATTTTGGCTATTTCAACAAGCGAGATGTCTGCAGGCAAATGTGATTGGAAATTTGATTATTATCTGCAGAGGTATATGGGGATGCACCTGAAGCTATTGTGGGTGGTAACGTAGCCTTGCCTGGTCAATTTAAACATCAAATCTCTCTTCAAGTATCTAAGTTCCATATTTGCGGAGGTAGTCTGATTAGCGAGAATTATGTCGTCACCGCTGCTCATTGTGTTGAGGATCCAGGCGATCACAGATACATGGTACGCACATAACAGTTACTATCGAAAACAATTCATTCGATTAACGATTTTCTTTCTTAGATACACGTTATTAATATAATATGAAAAATTAGCGATGCGATAATTATCACTTTTAACATTTTATATTATCATCTTTTGATTTATTCTGTGTGTCCTTCTGTATAACTTGTCAAAATTATTCGATATACAGACTGTTGTAACCGGGGCTATCAGCTCGAGAGGAATGGATGGCGAAAGACACAAGATCAAGTGCATTCGCATGCATCCAGGCTATACTGGCAAGAAAGAAGACGGCTGGAAGGACGATATTGCTGTACTTACTGTAAGCCCGGTTCTCCTAAAATACGTACGGAAATGTAATACGTGTGCAATAATCTGATATACTTTCTTCTTTAGTTGGAAACACCGGCCAAGGAAAACAATCTCCAAGGCCCGATTCCTCTAGCAAGCAGGGATTACGCTGATGGCAACTATCGTGGTTTGATAAGTGGATGGGGAAAGACCAACGTGAAATCAAGCTCTTCGCCGGTACTTAATTGGATTGAAGTGAACGTTCTGACTCGGGCTCGTTGTTTAAGTGAGCATAATAACCCCAATAAAGCTCACACGAATCAAAAACACATATGCACCTTGGAAGAATTTGGGAAAGGTGCCTGCCAAGTGAGTGTTTCACCTTATTTTATGATCGATGCATCTGGAAATGATTATTTACACATATAGGTATCCTTATCGGGAACTTTAGAAAAGGTTGAATGAATCGCTAATGAAAGGTCTACAATTTTTCAGGGTGACAGTGGCGGCCCTCTTACTGTCAATGGTGAGCTCTGTGGTGTCGTCTCTTGGGTAATACCCTGTGCTTTTGGCGCATCTGATGTATTCACTAATGTCTTCTACTACCTGGACTTCATTAAGGAATGTCAAGAGATGTGCTGACAATTCGAATAATCGCAGTTGACTGACAATGTATTATTTCTTACTACATATTCCAGATTACCTAAAGTTTTCAGGTATGGCGTGTGAAACACGTCGGTCCCATCATTAATATTTTTCATACAGCAAGGTGATATAAAGAAACATAAAATAAACAATAAAAAATATAATTTTAGTTTTCTGCGTATTTCTTCACTTGATTTAAACTTTTTTTATAAGATCAATGATTAATCAAAGGCTACATAGACAAATTTTTATAGCAAAAATTACTTTTGTAATTTTTGACTATATAGAAATTATGAATAAAATTATTGCTATATATTTGCTTTAAAATATTATACTCCTTATATTCCTTGAAGATAACTTTGATAATACATTATATTATAACAATATTAACTTATAATAAAGCGCATCTTTCGTTGCTTAACTAGATGCAAAAGAAAAAGTGTCAATATTTTGGGCTGACGCAGTGTGATGAAATAAATCCACTAAAAAAGCAATTCTTATTTTTTTTGTCAAAACAAAGCAATTTATATAATTAAACTATTTTACATTTAATGTAGAATTTAATTAAATATGTATATAACTAAACAATATGATACTTATTTATTGGTAAAAAAGAGACACACTTTAATTTGTGAGATAAAAGTTACGTTTTCCTTTAATGGCTAAAAAATCGAACAGGTTTTAAAAATGTTATTAATAATTCTGATGAATGAAATACGTAGTACACTTCCAGTGTAATACGGTGCAAATAAAGTCATCTGTTTTACAAGGTCGACCACAGGTACTGCGTATAAAAGGATACGCTGAGTAACCTGCTGCATCCAGTTTTTTAATTCATTTCGGATCCGTTTTCCTGAATTACGGCGACCAAAATGAAGTTAGCTATACTGCTCGTTGTCGGCATTATCGCCAGATGTGAGTAAACAAAACTCGATAATCAAACATCAATAACTTACGTGCAGGCAATGTAATTATCTTGTGTTTGCATCGCTTAAAATTATTGTAATTATTCAATTGAGCAAAATATTAAATGAAAGAGGGAGACCGAATTATTATACATAATAACTTAAAATACATAAATGTTATCACGCAACTTTTCTTAATTATTATAAGTGTATACAAATATGTAAATGTGTAATATATATAGAAGAATTTATATATGAAAGGATGTAGCAGAGAGTTACCGAAATCATACTTTTAAAAATCGTACCTCATCAATGTTTTTATTATTACTGAATATGAACGACATCTAAGAAATAAAAAAATAAGATATAAATGAGCAATAAGAAATGTAAACGAAAAATTATATTCTATTTTGCACATGCTAAACATATTTAAAAAATCAGATAAAATTAAAGACTACGATTTAAGAGATTGATGCGATAACGGCAACTTTGCCTTCCACATTTTTTTAAATTATTTGCACACACACCGAATAAAATGGCATCAAACGAAGTAAAAAACGATCATGGATTGTTAAATATTATCAACAGAGGCATATGGCGACGAACCTGAAGCTATCGTGGGTGGCAACATAGCCATGCCCGGTCAGTTTAAAGTCTCCCTTCAGATGTTCGGGGCTCATATTTGCGGAGGTTCCCTTAATGACGAGACACATGTTGTCATCGCTGCCCATTGAGTTGACAGTAAAATACAAAATTGGTTTTTGGTACATACATATATAACAATTGTTATTTGAATCGATTCACTCAATTATACTTTGATTTCTTCTTAAATACATATTATAAATATAATATAGAATGATTGGCGATACGATAATTTTTGCTTCATTTTCCATCACGTTTTGTATCGTCTGATCTTCTAATTTATTCCGGTCCTTCTTCTATCACTCATCAAACTCATTCGACCAGAGAGTTGTGACCGGAGTCAGTGACTGTCACTGACATGACAGAGGGTGGCGATGAAAAACACAAAAGTGCATACGTTCGCACCCAGACTACACTGCTAAAAGTGGAGACGGTTGGAAGAACGATATTGCTGTAATCACGGTAAGCCTAGTTTTCAGTACCCTTTTGCTGTAGATGGAGAGATACAATGCATTCGCAAAATAATCTGAAATATTTCTATTCTTTAGTTGGCAACGCCGGTTAAGAAAACCGATTTGCAAGGTCCGATTTTTCTACCGAGCAAAGATTATGCCACTGACGAATATCGTGGTAGAATAAGCGGATGCGGAATAACTCGCGCCAACTCAGACGTCTCGCCTATATTTCGATACGTCAAAGTAAACGTCCGTAGCTCGGAGGCCTACGTTTAAAGAACCATCCCAAGAATAACGAATGATCGGTACACCTCGGAAAAACATGTATTACTCTGGAAAAGATTGGAAAAAGTGCCTAAGCGAGTGTCTTATCTTGTGTTATGTTTGATACACGTGGAACTGATTACATTTACATAATTATGAATCCTCATCAGGAATGTGAAACGAATTGAACGAATCAGTAATGAGAAAAATACAATTTCTTAGGGCGACAGCGGCGGTTCTCTCATGGTAAACGAACTATGTGGTATTGTCTCTTGGGTAGTGCTCTGCGCCCATGGTTTTTCTGATGTACTCATTAATGCCTATCATTATTTGGACTTCATCAAAGAATGTATAGAGATATGCTGATAATTCGAATAATTAGTTGACCGGCAACTTATATTCAAGGTGTCACCTAGAACTTTTCGTTACGACATGTGAAACGTGTTGATAAGGTTATTAATATTTTATTAATAGTATATTATGTAGTACAATAATGTACAATAGTACAATAATGTAATAGCATAAAATAAATAATAAAAAATATAATTTCAAATAAATCTGGTGTATTAGATTTGAGGCTTTCACGGCCATTGTTACATTCCGGAAGCTATACCTACACAATCTGGTGTATATTTCTTTTTCCGAAACATAAACTTTTTTGTGATATTAATAATTAAAATTCTATACGGAGCACAAATATTCTAAAAAAAAATTACAAAAGATGTTTTGTAATATTGGATTATATAGAGATTATTACCAAAATTGATATGTTTTCCTAGCAATATTATGCATGTTTGACTCTTTTTATTACAAAAGTATTGCAATTATTTCAATGTTTTTTATTGAAAAATATAAAATAACTAAACTTTATTATACCAAAGAAGAAATTATTCAATTTTTGTGCAATTACATTTAGTACAAAAGTAATACCTTATATTACATTTATAAAAAAATGGGAATTATAATATGAATATAGTAAAATTAATATAATCTGGTAAAAAAATTCTGATTATAGTAAGAGAAAGTTTCGAAATATAACTTCTGATACTCTCTTATAACTTTTAATATGTTCCCTGTTTAATTTAAAATATACACATAAAAAATGTGTAAGACAAATATCATATATTCATAGATATTTCTTAGTAACATATTATGTTTTAATAATGTCAACTTATGATAAAGCGTATCTTTCGGCACAATTATTACCTAAGTGGATAAAAAAAACATTTCATGTAATGCTACGTTATTTATGAATAATAATAGACTTATTTTTTGATATCTGTTTACAAATATTTCTTCAAAGAATGATTTTTGCCATTGCTTTTATAATGATATTATATACAACCAGACATTTCAAAACTCTAACTGATTACAGAGTGATACAATTTTTAATTTAATGCTATTGATAGAAATTATATAACAAACGTAGCTTTATTTTTTACACATTACATAATTTAATGCATTAAGAAACATTTTCTACTTCTTTTTTCTACAAAATAAAATAGTTTATGCAAATAAACTTTTAACTATATCCCATTTACTGTAAAATTAAGAAAGATGAACATATGACTAATACATATAATATTTATCTACTGACAGAAAAAATGATATATTAAATGACACATTAAATTGTCAGATAAAAATTACGTCTTTTCCTCGATGTTTGAAGCATCGGGCAAATATAGGATCTACAGGTGTCATTAACAATCGAATGGAATAAAATACGTAATACACTTCGTGTATTACGGTGCAAACAATGTCAGCTGCTGTACAAGGTCAAGCATAGGTACTGCGTATAAAAAGGAACCATGAGTAACCTGCTGCATTCAGTTTGTAATTCATTTCGGATTCGTTTCCTAAATTACGACGACTAAAATGAAGTTAGCTATTCTGCTCGTTGTCGGCGTTATCGCCAGACGTAAGTAAACAAAACTTGAGGATCAATCATCAATAACTTACGTACAGTCAATGTAATTACCGTGTGTTTGCATCGCTTAAAATTATTGTAATTATTGTACAAAATGTATTAAATGAGAGAAGGAGACAGAATTATTATACATAATAACATAAAGTACATAAATGTTATCACGCAGCTCTTCTTAATTTTTATAAGTGTGTAAAATTATGTAAATGTGTAATAAATACAGGAGAATTTATATAAAAGAATATAGGGAATAGTTACCGAAATTGTACTCTTAAATCGTACCTCAATTTCTTTATCATTATTGAATACGACACCTAAAAATTAAAAAAATAAGATAATGAGCAATATGTGTGGGTGTATATTTATGTGTAAAACAAACAAATATTTTTTATATTATATTTTATTTTATACGTGCTACACATATTTAAAAAATCAGATAAAGTTGTTAACATATGATTTAGGAAACGGGTGCCATAACAGCAACTTAGCCTTGCACATTTTTTTAAATTACTTGCACATATATCGAATAAAATGACATCAAACGAAGTAAAAAATGATTATGGATTTTTAAATATTGCCAACAGAGACATATGGCGACGAACCTGAAGCTATCGTGGGTGGTGATGTAGCCAAGCCCGGTCAGTTTAAACATCAAGTCTCCCTTCAGGTGTTAGGGAAACATATTTGCGGGGGTTCTCTTATTGACGAGACACATGTTCTCACCGCTGCCCATTGCCTTCAGAGTAAAACACAAAATTTGTTCTTGGTACGTACACATATAACAGTTGCTACTTGAAACGATTCACTCGACTATATCTTGATTTCTTCTTAAATACATACTATAAATGTAATATAGAAAAATTGGCGATACGATGATTTTCCTTCATTTTCCATCACGTTTTGTATCTCATCTTCTAATTTATTTCGATTCTTCTTCTATTACTCACCAAACTTATTCGGTACGCAGAAAGTTGTGACTGGAGCCACTAAAACGACAGAGGGAGAAAAACACAAAGTCAAGTGTATACGCTTGCACCCAGGCTACACTGGTAAGAGAACAGACGGTTGGAAGGATGATATTGCTGTAATCACGGTAAATCTAGTTTTCAGATCCCCTTTGCTGCGGGCGGAGAGATACAATGCTTTCGCAAAATAATCTAAAATACTTCTTTTCTCTAGTTGGAGACGCCGGCTAAGGAAACCGATTTGCAAGGTCCGATTTCTTTACCGAACAAGGATTATGCCACTGGCGAATATCGTGGTTTGATAAGCGGATGGGGAATGACTCGCGCCAACTCACGTGTCTCGTCTGTACTTCGATACGTCGAAGTAAACGTCCATAGCACGAAGCGCTGTTTAGAAGATCATAAGAAATTGGTACTTAATCCGTACACCACGGAAAAACAAGTATGCACTCTGGAAAAGGCTGGACAAGGTGCCTGCCAAGTAAGTGTTTTATCTTGCGTTTTGCTTGATGCCCGTGCAACTGATTACGTATATATGTAATTATGTATCCTCATCAGAAATGTGAAATGAACTGAACGAGTCACTAATGAGAAATATATAATTTCTTAGGGTGACAGCGGCGGTCCTCTCATGGTCAATGACGAACTCTGTGGTGTTGTCTCTTGGGTTTTACCCTGCGCCAGAGGTGTTTCAGATGTATTCACTCATGTCATTTACTATCTGGACTTCATCAAAGAAAGTTTAGAGATGTGCTGATAATTCGAATAATTAGTTGACCGGCAATTTATATTTCAGGCAAGACTTAGAATTTTTAGTTACGACATGTGAAACGTGTTGGTAACGTTATCAATATATTATGAATAATATAGTAGCAATAATGTAATAACATAAAATAAACAATAAAATATATCATTTCAAATAAATCTATATGTATATTTCTTTTCCCGAAACATAAACTTTTTTGTGATATTAATAATTAAAATTCTATACGGAGCACAAATATTCTAAAAAAAATTACGAAAGATGTTTCATGATATTGGACTATATAGAGATTATGACTAAAATTGATGTATTCTTTTAACAATATTATGCATATTTGACTCTTTTTATTATAAAAGTATTGCAATTATTTCAATGTTTCTTATTGGATAATATAAAATAACTGAACTTTATTATACCAAAAAAGAAATTATTCAATTTTTGTGCAATTACATTTAGTACAGAAGTAATATATTATATTACATTTATAAAAAAATAGGAATTATAATATGAATATAGTAAAATTAATATGGTCTGATAAAAAAATTTTGATTATAATAAAAGAAAGTTTCGAAATATAACTTCTGATACTCTCTTATAACTTTTAACATGTTCCCTGTGTAATTTAAAATATACACATAAAAAATGTGTAAGACAAATATCATATATTCATAGATATTTCTTAGTAACATATTATGTTTTAATAATGTCAACTTATGATAAAGCGTATCTTTCGGCACAATTATTACCTAAGTGGATAAAAAAGACATTTCATGTAATGCTACGTTATTTATGAATAATAATAGACTTATTTTTTGATATCTGTTTACAAATATTTCTTCAAAGAATGATTTTTACCATTGCTTTTATAATGATATTATATACAACCAGACATTTCAAAACTCTAACTGATTACAGAGTGATACAATTTTTAATTTAATGCTATTGATAGAAATTATATAACAAACGTAGCTTTATTTTTTACACATTACATAATTTAATGCATTAAGAAACATTTTCTACTTCTTTTTTCAACAAAATGAAATAGTTTATGCAAATAAACTTTTAACTATATTCCATTTACTGTAAAATTAAGAAAGATGAACATATGACTAATACTATAATATAATATTTACCTACTGACAGAAAAAATGATATATTGAATGACACATTAAATTGTCAGATAAAAATTACGTTTTTTCCTCGACGTTTGAAGCATCGGGCAAATATAGGATCTACAGGTGTACATTCATTAACAATCGAATGGAATAAAATACGTAATACACTTCTTGTGTATTGCGGTGCAAACAATGTCAGCTGCTGTACAAGGTCAAGCATAGGTACTGCGTATAAAAAGGAACCATGAGTAACCTGCCGCATCCAGTTTGTAATTCATTTCGGATCCGTTCCCTAAATTACGACGACTAAAATGAAGTTAGCTATTCTGCTCGTTGTCGGCGTTATCGCCAGACGTAAGTAAACAAAACTTGAGGATCAATCATCAATAACTTACGTACAGTCAATGTAATTACCGTGTGTTTGCATCGCTTAAAATTATTGTAATTATTGTACAAAATGTATTAAATGAGAGAAGGAGACAGAATTATTATACATAATAACATAAAATATATAAATGTTATCACGCAGCTTTTCTTAATTATTATAAGTGTGTAAAATTATGTAAACGTACTAAAAATACGTAATTATGTAAACGTGTAATAAATACAGAAGAATTTATATAAAAGAATATAGGGAATAGTTACCGAAATCGTATCTCATCAATTTCTTTATTATTATTGAATACGATTTCTAAAAATTAAAAAAATAAGATAATTAACAATGTGTGGGTGTATATTTATGTGTAAAATGTAAACAAACATTTTTATATTATATTTTATTTTATATGTGATACACATATTTAAAAAATCAAATAAAGTTGTTAACATATGATTTAGGAAACTGGTGCAATAACAGCAACTTTGCCTTGTGCGTTGATATTAATTATTTGCACATATATCGAATAAAATAGCATCAAACTAAGTGAAAAACGATTATGGATTCTTAAATATTACCAACAGAGACATATGGCAACGAACCTGAAGCTATCGTAGGTGGTGATGTAGCCAAGCCCGGTCAGTTTAAATATCAAGTCTCTCTTCAGTTGTCAGGGCAACATTTTTGCGGAGGTTGCCTTATTGACGAGACACATGTTCTCACCGCTGCTCATTGCCTTGCGGGTAATACAGTAGTAGAAAATTTGTTCGTGGTACGTATACATATAACAGTTACTACTTGAAACGATTCACTCGACTATATCTTGATTTCTTCTTAAATATATATTATAAATGTAATATAGAAAAATTGGCGATACGATGATTTTCCTTCATTTTCCATCACGTTTTGTATTGTCTCATCTTCTAATTTATTCCGGTTCTTCTTCTATTACTCATCAAACTTATTCGGTACGCAGAGAGTTTTGACCGGAGCCACTAACACAGCCACAGGGGGAGAAAAACACAAAGTCAAGCGTATACGCTTGCACCCAGAATATATTGGTAAGAGTGAATACGGTTGGGTGAACGACATTGCTGTAATCACGGTAAGCTTAGTTTTCAGAACTCCTTTGCTGCAGACGGAGAGACAATGCATTCGCAAAATAATCTAAAATACTTCTTTTCTCTAGTTGAGGACGCCAGCTAAGGCAAACGCTTTCCAAGCTCCAATTCCTCTACCGAGTAAAGATTACGCAACTGGCGAATATCGTGGTTTGATAAGCGGATGGGGCATGACTCGCGCCAACTCAGAAGTCTCGCCTGTACTTCGATACGTCGAAGTAAACGTTCATAGCACGAAGCGCTGTTTAGAAGATCATAAGAAATTGGACGGACTTAATAATCCATACACCACGGAAAAACAAGTATGCACTCTGGAAAGGCATGGACAAGGTGCCTGCCAAGTAAGTGTCCTATCTTCTGTTTTGCTTGATGCACGTGCAACTTAATTACGTATACGTAATTATGTATTCTCATCAAGAATGTGAAATGAACTGAACGAGTCACTAATGAGAAATATATAATTTCTTAGGGTGACAGCGGCGGTCCTCTCATGGTCAATGGCGAACTCTGTGGTATTGTCTCTTGGGTTTTACCCTGCGCCAGAGGTGTTTCTGATGTATTCACTCATGTCTATCGCTATCTGGACTTCATCAAAGAAAGTATAGAGATAGACTGATAATTCAAATAATTAGTCGACCGGCAATTTATACTCCAGGCAAGACTTAGAATTTTTAGTTACGACATGTGAAACGTGTTAGTAACGTTATCAATATTTTATTAATAATAATGTAGTAACATAAAATAAACAATAAAAAAATATTATTTCAAATAAATCTGGTGTATATTTCTTTTCTCGAAACATAAACTTTTTTGTAATATTAATAATTAAAATTCTATACGAAGAATAAATATTCTAAAAAAAAATTACAAAAGATGTTTTGTAATATTGAGCTATATAGAGATTATGACCAAAATTGATATGTTCTCTTAGCAATATAATGCATGTTTGACTCTTTTTATTACAAAAGTATTGAAATTATTTAAATGTTTTTTGTTGGATAATATAAATAATTAAATTTTATTATAGCAAAGAAGAAATTATTCAATTTTTGTGCAATTACATTTAGTACAGAAGTAATACCTTATATTACATTTATAAAAAAATGGAAATTATAATATGAGTATAGTAAAATTAATTTAATCTGATAAAAAAGTTATGATTATAGTAAAAAAGAGAAAGTTTTGAAATATAACTTCTTATACTCTCTTATAACTTTTAATATGTTCGCAGTTTAATTTAAAATACACATGTCAAAAATATATGAGACAAATATCATATATTAATATTCATAGATATTTCTTAGTAATATATTATGTTCTAATAATGTTAAATTATAATAAAGCGTATCTTCTGGCACAATTATTACTTAAGTGGATAAAAAAGACATTTCATACACATAACGCTACGTTATTTGTAAATATTAATAGATTTGTTTCTTGATGTTTGTTTACAAATATTTCTTCAAAGAATGATTTTTACCATTGCTTTTATAATGATATTATATACAACCAGACATTTCAGAGAACAGTAATTGATTACAGAGTGATACAATTTTTAATTTAATGCTATTGGTATAAATTATATAACAAATGTAGCTTCTATTTTTTATACATTACATAATCTGATGTATTAAAAAGCAATTTCTACTTCTTTCTTCGACAGAATGAGATAATTTATGCAAATGAACGTTAAAATATATCCTATTTAATGTAGAATTAAGGAAGATAGACATATGACTAATACATATAATACATATAATATTGACCTAATGAGAGAAAAGATAATACATTAAATAACACATTAAATTGTCAGATAAAAATTACGTCTTTTCCTCGACGGTTGAAGTATCGCGCAAATAGAGGATATCCACAGGTGTCATTAACAATCGAATGAAATAAAATACGTAATACACTTTTCGTGTATTACGGTGCAAACAGAGACAGCTGCTGTACAAGGTCAAGCACATGTAAGCACCGCGTATAAAAAGGAACGTTGGGTAGTCTACTGTGTCCAGTTTGTAATTCGTTTTGGATTCAATTCCTGAATTGCGACGAACAAGATGATAAAGTTAGCTGTTTTCTTCGTCGTTGGTGTTATCGCCAGACGTGAGTAAACAAATTAAGTTCAATAATCAAAAATCAAGAAATTACACACATGTTATGCAATTAGTATATGTTTGCATCACTTATTTTGCACGATTTTTAATAAATTAATATATAAAATTAATTAAGATATATAAATTTTAGCAGGCTCACAGGAGATATGTTTTAAATATATCTCCTTATTAATTTATATATACATATTTTATATATAGTACTGGTATTAATTATCGCATCCCTCAATAAATTTGAGCGCAAGCTCACACAAGCACTTTCAAATAGTAAGATTTTAGATGATTCTTTCCGCTCTAATTCATTTGACGTTAGTCCACGATTTTTCAGATAAATTCTATTGAGAACTCGGTCGTCTGTTGCAGTTGTACAGCGTTTTCTTACTTTGTCCTTCATTCACTCTAAATTCACTGTTTCTCGGTATTTTCTTGGGAATCTTACTATCGAATTAAACTCTGGCTGCTACTTCGCGCATAGAAAACTTTTCTTTAGATAAAGCAACAATAACACTCTTCGTTTTCGGATTCAATTCAATATCTTGGCTTATTTTGGGACAATATATAAGGCGAAAGGATTCGCCGAAGAATAACATTCACTCACATAACGTGAAAACAGATAACATATGACTATCATCAGCTTCCGGTCTATGTATAGATAGCAACTTAAAGAAATAAGGGTGCCACTACAAATAATCTCATTTGCACTGAGTACTTAAAAGAGTACTTTCACGAATGAATAACTTTGCAAGATGATACAATAATTTTAATGCCAGTATCGTACATTTCTGATTCGACGCGTACGTCCATTGATGATCAAGTGAAACTCAAGTTGAACGAAAAAGTTCTATATCATTGTACAAAATATTACGATAATTTTTGATAAATTAATCGTTAACAAATGATATAAATATATAAGTACGCCTAGGGTTCTTTAGGCAAAGTCTCGTTCCATATGTCCGCATCTATCTCTTGGCAATGGCGGACAATATGTAATGCAGTGGACAATGTAATGCGGGGCAGTGAAAGCGCAATGCTGGAATGCACTTTGCTACAAGATTATCAATAGAAGAAATCTTGGATAAAATTTTGACTAAAGACTGAAGAGCTCGTTCTACTACATCGCATGCACTCTTTCACCAATTTCTTTTCTCATAATCTCAATAATTCTCATAATCTCAATAATGCCGCGATAGTTTAAGAGATGGTGGGTGATTCTTCTATTTAGTTCAATGAGTTTCACTTGCATACGAATATTCGGCCATCTAAGCCAAACACCTTGTGTGTGCAGGAGAATATATAAATATCTTTTAGTGAAACATTATCAGACGAAATAATAAATTATTACGAACCTAATTATTATCAACAGAGACGTGTGGCGAAGAACCTGAAGCTATTATAGGTGGCAACAACGCCATAGATGGCCAATTCAAACATCAAGTCTCTCTTGAAATCGAATTTTATGGGGAGGTATTCCATATGTGTGGGGGTAGTATTATTACACCGTTACATATCCTTACTGCAGCTCATTGTGTTGAAAATGAAGATGATAATAAAAGTATGGTACGTACATAACATTACTCACCGGCAATAGGAGATTCATTCGATTTTTCATTTTCTCTTAGACATATTTACTATAAATGTAATATAGAGAAATTAGTAAGAGGTTAGCTCAGTTGAGTGGTTGTTCCGCAAACGGAAGATCATGGGGCACACAATAAACTCGCTCTGTATACCTAGAAAAATTTAGCGATGCTAATATGGTGATTTTTCTTGTCAGTTTTGTAACGTCATCTAATTGATTCTGATTTAACTTACTAAAATTATTCGGTTCGCAGAAAGTTGTAACCGGAACCATCAGCCCGGCATTAAAAGGTGAAAGACATGAGATTAAGTGTATTCGTTTGCATCCAGAATACACTGGTCAGAAGAAAGACGGATGGAAGCATGACATCGCTGTGATTACTGTAAGTTGAATTCTCGTTAAGTGCGGACGGAGATATAATGTGCAAGATGTGTGTGCAGCGATCTGAAATTCTTTCTTCTCTAGTTGAAAAAGCCGATCCAAATAAATAAATACCAAGCTCCGATTCCTCTAGCAACTAAGGATTACGCCACTGGTGAATATCGCGGTATTATCAGTGGATGGGGAAAGACCAGTATGAGTTCAGATTCTTCGGAGATACTTAAATGGGTCGAAGTGAATGTTTTGGATAAGGAAAGTTGCTTAAAGAGCCACAAATATACACCCACTAATCCAAAACATATATGCACCTTGGAGAAGATTGGGAAAGGCGCCTGTCAAGTAAGTGTAACTTTATATTATCCTTGAGGCAGCCGAAAATGATCGTGTACGTCTATTCGTATCCTCATTCCTTCAGGATAAGAAAGAAATTGTGAACAAGATTAAAAGTTAAAAATGTACCATTCTTTTAGGGTGACAGCGGCGGTCCTCTCATGGTCAATAACGAAGTTGCTGGTGTTGTCTCTTGGGTCGTGCCCTGCGCTATGGGTAGATCTGATGTATTCACTAATGTCTTCTACTATCTGGATTTCATCAAGGAGTGTCAACAGATGTGTTAATAAACCGAATAATCACAATCGACCAGCAACCTATATTTCAGGCATTTTCTAAAGTTTTCAGTTATTGTGATGTCGGCATCATCACTATTATCCTCCATCGTGAGATAATATATAAAAACATGAAATAAATAATAAAAAATACTATTGATCTTATTCATATTTCTCTTCTCAATTTAAACTTTTTTTTAAGATAAATTATGAATCCAAAGCTGTTATTGGTAAATTATATTTGGCGCGATTGGCATCTCTTTCGTGCGATCTATTACAGCGATATTCTCACAATTACTTCGACTCGTAGACAAATTTCCCAGATCCGGCATAGATTCCGATTATAATGCTCTGGTTTGTCTGGAAATTGGTTACCTCACTACAATGCCAATAGAGATTCCATTCTTATTCCAAACATGGCATCCCTGTCTAGAATCGACATAAAAATATTACGGGAACTCACGCTTTTTTCAATCGATAATAACGTTGACTACTTTTTCCCAAAAATCTCATTTTTATATCAGCTATTCTATGTAATAGAATAAAAAACCGAAAAAGTCAAATACTATAAAAACACTTTAATTCTATTTAACTGAATAATGAAATTATTTGGAAAGTCAAAGAGTGAAAGGAAAAAGAGGATAACAAAATAATAATTAATACTTTTGTAATTTTGACTTATACAAATATTAGGCCTGTTCTTCTTAAAATGTAGTCTTTCAAAACATTTCAGATATTTGGTTCAATATAAATATGTGGGATCTATTGCGTAGAGGGAGGAATAAATGGGAAAACACAAATCTCAGGTGCTAGAGACTAATCAGCTCGTTCTTCGTAACCAATATATATATATATATATATATATATATATATATATATATATATATATATATATATAT
>NW_022639489.1:800730-811974 GCF_010583005.1 Odontomachus brunneus | reverse complement strand
ATATATATATATATATATATATATATATATATATATATATATATATATATATATATAGGTTACGAAGAATGAGCTGATTACTCTCTAGCACCTGAGATTTGTGTTTTCCCATTTATTTCTCCCTATATATATATATATATTTTGTATATCGGGATACAACATCAAATCTTTCCGCGGAGACCGGTCCGAGAGATCCGAGCAAGAGCGAAAAAGAGAAAGCCCTCTCACCGTACCTCTTCGCGCCTTTTATTGTTAATCCTATCGCCTCTTGATTTTCTGTGGCCGCTCCTTATTGGTTCAATTTAAACGTCGGATCATAACGTCTCTACATATCTCATGCGGCACACACAACTCGCGTGACTCATCGCTCCTGACTTCTTTTAAACGCGACAATACAATACAGCTTTGCGACAGGTAAATAAGTAAATACAAATAGATAACGTCAAGACTCGATGCTGCTAAATTAACTCATCTTGGATCCCACAGTAGTAACATAAAATAAACAATAAAAAAATATCATTTCAAAAACATCTGGCGTATATTCCTTTTCCCGAAACATAAACTTTTTTGTGATATTAATAATTAAAATTCTACACGAAGAACAAATATTCTAAAAAAAAAATTACAAAAGATGTTTTGTAATATTGGACTATACAGAGATTATCACCAAAATTGATATGTTTTCTTAGCAATATTATGCATGTTTGACTCTTTTTATTACAAAAGTATTGCAATTATTTCAATGTTTTTTATTGGATAATATAAAATAACTAAACTTTATTATACCAAAGAAAAAATTATTCAATTTTTGTGCAATTACATTTAGTATAGAAGTAATACCTTATATTACATTTATAAAAAAATGGGAATTATAATATGAATATAGTAAAATTAATATAATCTGATAAAAAAGTTATGACTATAGTAAAAAAGAAAAAGTTTCGAAATATAACTTCTTATACTCTCTTATAACTTTTAATATGTTCGCAGTTTAATTTAAAATACACACGTCAAAAATGTATGAGACAAAAATCATATAGTAATATTCATAGATATTTTTTAGTAATATATTATATTCTAATAATGTTAAATTATAATAAAGCGTATATTTCGGTACAATTATTACTTAAGTGAATAAAAAAGACATTTCATATAACGCTACGTTATTTGTAAATATTAATAGATTTGTTTCTTGATGTCTGTATACAATTATTTCTTCAAAAAATGATTTTTACCATTGCTTTTATAATAATATTATATACAACCAGACATTTCAGAGAACCCTAACTAATTACAGAGTGATACAATGTTTAATTTAATGTAATTTTATATACCAAAGTAGCTTTATTTTTTACACATTATATAATATGATGCATTAAAAAACATTTTCTATTTCTTTTTTTGACAGAATGAAATAGCTGATGCAAATAAACTTTAAATTATATCCCATTTACTATAAAATTAAGAAAGATGTACATATAATATTTATCTACTGACAGAAAAAATGGTACATTAAATGACACATTAAATTGTCAGCTAAAATTGCGTCTTTTCCACGACGGTTGAAATATCGGGCAAATATAGGATCTACAGGTGTCATTAACAATCGAACGAAAGAAAATACGTAATACACTTTTCGTGTATTACGGTGCAAACAGAGACAGCTGCTGTACAAGGTGAAGCACATGTAAGCACTGCGTATAAAAAGAAACGATGGGTAGTCTACTGTGTCCAGTTTGTAATTCGTTCTGGATTCGATTCCTGAACTGCGACAAACAAGATGATGAAGTTAGTTGTTCTGTTCGTCGTTGGTGTTGTCGCCAGACGTAAGTAAACAAAATAAGATTAATAAGCAAAAATGAAGAAATTACACACAAATTATACAATTAGCGTATGTCTGCATCACTTATTTTGCACGATTTTTAATAAATTAATGTATAAAATTAATTAAAATATATAAATTTTAGCAGGCTCACAGGAGATATGTTTTAAATATATCTCCTTATTAATTTATATACACATATTACTGGCATTAATTATCACATCCTTCAATAAATTTGAGCACAAGCTCGTACAAACGCTTTCAACTAGTAGGATTTCAGATGATTTTTTTCGCTATAATTCATTTGACGCTAGTCCGCGATTTTTCAGATAAATTCCATTGAGAACTCGGTCGTCTATTGCAGTTGTACAGCGTTTCCTTACTTTGGTCTTCATTCCCTCTAAATTCCCTGTTTCTCGGTATTTTCTTGGGAATCTTGCTATCGAATTAAACTCTGCCTACTATTTCGCGCGTAAAAAACTTTTCTTTAGATAAAGCAACAATAACACTCTTCGTTTTCGGATTCAATTCAATATCTTGGCTCATTTTGGGACAAGATATAAGGCGAAAGGATTCGCCGAAGAATAACATTCACTCACATAACGTGAAAACATAACATATGGCTATCATCAGCTTCCGGTCTATGTATAGATAGCAACTTAAAGAAATAAAGGTGCCACTACAAATAATCTCATTTGCACTGAGTACTTAAAAGAGTACTTTCACGAATGAATAACTTTGCAAGATTATACAATAATTTTAATGCCAGTATCGTACATTTCTGATTCAACGCGCACGTCTGCTGATGATCAAGTGAAACTCAAGTTGAACGAAAAAGTTCTATATCATTGTACAAAAAATCACGATAATTTTTGGTAAATTAATCATTAACAAATGACATAAATATATAAGTACGCCTTGGGTTCTTTAGGCAAAGTCTCGTTCCATATGTCCGCATCTATCTCTTGGCAATGGCGGGCAATATGTAATGCAGTGGACAATGTAATGCTGGGCAATGAAAGCGCAATGCTGGAATGCACTTTGCTACAAGATTATCAATAAAAGAAATCTTGGATAAAATTTTGACTGAAGACTGAAGCGCTCGTTCTACTACATCGCATGCACTCATTCACCAATTTCTTTTCTCATAATCTCAATAATTACCACGATAGTTTAAAAGATGGTGGGTGATTCTTCTATTCAGTTCAATGAGTTTCACTTGCATACGAATATTCGGGCATCTAAGCCAGACACTTTATGTGTGCAGAAGAGTGAATAAATATCTTTTAGTGAAACATTATCAGACAAAATAATAAATTATTACGAACCTAATTATTATCAACAGAAACGTTTGGCGAAGCACCTGAAGCTATCATAGGTGGCAAAACCGCCATGGATGGCCAATTCAAATATCAAGTCTCTCTGGAACTCGAATTTTATGGGGTGAAATTCCATACTTGTGGGGGTAGTATTATTGGCCCGTCACATATCCTTACTGCAGCTCATTGTGTTGAAAATCTGGATGATGATGAAGTTATAGTACGTACATAACAGTAGTCACCGGAAACAGGAGATTCATTCGATTTTTCACTTTCTCTTAGACATATTTACTATAAATGTAATATAGAGAAATTAGTAAGAGATTAGCTCAGTTGAGGTTGCTCCGCAAATAGAAGGTCACGGGTTCTAGGCACAGAATAAACTCGCTTTGTGTATATAGAAAAATTTAGCGATGCTAATTTGATGATTTTTCTTGCCAATTTTGTAACGTCATCTAATTGATTCTAATTTAACTTATTAAAATTGCTCGATTCGCAGACAGTTATAACCGGAACCACCAGCCCGGCATTAAGAGGTGAAAGACATGAGATTAAGTGTATTCGTATGCATCCAGAATACACTGGTCAGAAGAAAGACGGATGGAAGCATGACATCGCTGTGATTACTGTAAGTCGAACTCCCAATTCTCGTTAAGTGCGTTCGGAGATGTAATGTGTATGCAACAATCTGAAATACTTTCTTCTCTAGTTGAAAAAGCCGATCCAAATAAATAAATACCAAGCTCCGATTCCTCTAGCAAGTAAAGATTACTCCACTGGCGGATATCGCGGTATTATAAGTGGATGGGGAAAGACCAGTTTGGATTCAGATTCTTCGATGATACTTAAATGGGTTGAAGTGAATGTTTTGGATAAGGAAAGTTGCTTAAAAAGTCAGAAAAATACACCCACTAATCCAAAACATATATGCACCTTGGAGAAGATTGGGAAAGGCGCCTGCCAAGTAAGTGTAACTTTATATTATCCTTGAGGCATCTAAAAATGATCGTGTACGTCTATTCGTATCCTTATTCCTTCAGGATAAGAAAGAAATTGTGAACAAGATTAAAAGTTAAAAATGTACCATTCTCTTAGGGTGACAGCGGCGGTCCTCTCATGGTCAATGGCGAACTTGCTGGTGTTGTCTCTTGGGTCGTGCCCTGCGCTATGGGTAGATCTGATGTATTCACTAATGTCTTCTACTATCTGGATTTCATCAAGGAGTGTCAACAGATGTGTTAATAGACCAAATAATCACATTCGACCAGCAACCTATATCTCAGGCATTTTCTAAAGTTTTCAGTTACTACGATGTCGGCATCATCACTATTATTCTCCATCGTGAGATAAAAGCATAAAATAAATAATAAAAAATACTATTGGTCTTATGCATATTTCTCTTCTCAATTTAAACTTTTTTTTTTAAGATAAATGATGAATCTAAAGCTGTTATTGGTAAATTACATTTGGCGCGATTGGCATCTCTTTCGTGCGATCTATTACAGCGATATTCTCACAATTACAACAGCCCGCAGACAAATTTTCCCAGACCCGGCATAGATTCCGATTATAATGCTCAGGTTTGTCCGGAAATTGGTTACCCCAATACAATGCCAATAGAGATTCCATTCTTGTTCCAAACATGGTATCCCTATCTAGAATCGACATAAAAATATTACGAGAAATCACGCTTTTTTCAATCAATAATAACGTTGACTACTTTTTCCCAAAAATCCCATTTTTATACCAGCTATTGTATGTAATAGAATAAAAAGCTGAAAAAGTCAAATATTATAAAAACTTTAACTCTATTTAACTGAATAATGGAATTATTTTGAAAGTCAAAGAATGAAAGAAAAAAGAGAATAACAAAATAATAATTAATACTTTCGTAATTTTGATTTATAGAAATGTTAGGCCCGTTTTTCTTAAAATGTAGTTTTTCAAAGCATTTCAGATATTTGGTTCAATACAAGTATAAAAAATAGAAATTGAGAAATTGAGAAAAGAAAAATTTTGGAAAAACATTCATTGGGGAGAAAATGTTTGGGCTTCTCGCTTAGAGTCGTATTTTTGAAACATTACACATCTAATCCGAATATTCGTCGATTTCCTAATTAGAAGTCTACAATTTTTTGGAATTTTTTGGAAATGGATCTCAATTAGATCTCAAGAAATTTTTTAGACTGAACTACAACCCATAATTATTTCGGGGAATCGGACTGTGAATCCCAATTAGATCTTAAGAAAAAAATTTTTTTTAGGGAAACGTGGAGGTGTTCGTTACCCGGCGAACTCTTTCGAACAAATAAAATAGTTTCAGTAGCTGCGTGCGAATGGATGCCCGACGAGGCGGCGAATTCTTAATTTGATCGGCTGATCCGTAGCGTGTTACAACCCTCGTGCAGTATACGAGATGCCGGCGGGGTTGCTCGAGTAGCTGATAAAATATCAGCCGTCTGTCGAATTGTGTTTGTCGAACTGTCGAGCGATATTTTATCCGTTTAATTGTTTTTCGATAGCCGGTCCGGCTTTTTGCACACGGTCGCGCGGGGTCAACGAGATGGTGAAGGCACGGGTTATTCGTTACAATGAAATGGGATCGCGCTTTAACGGCGGCAAGATGGTAAATATATATATACATACATATATACTTTTTTCATCGGCGGAACGATCTCTTTTTTTTCTCTTCTCTTTGTCGCTCAGGCTGACCGGAAATTAGCCGGCGCCGCGCAGTCCCGTGTGAATGCAGATATAAAAGCCCGACCTGACGTAGACGGACTGCAATGGCGCATTGCCGAAGAAGAAGCGCGTATCCGCCGTCACGTGTCCTTGTTCTTTCCACAGTAATACGCCCGGCAGTTTGTCTTTGTCAGAAAAGGCCGTTTATGCTCGTGTGTGCGTGGTTATGGTGATGTATGCCTTTGTACGGCTTTATGGGACACTATAAATGCCGGAAATAAAAACGCACCGTGTAAAATACTGCTTTTGTATCGGGACGGATACGAGCTGAAATTTTCACTGTACACTGCCGGCTGAAGCAGCTTTCGAGAAACAACATGTCGGACGACTTGCACATTACGCAAGACTTTCGCTCTAACACGCGGGATAGAGATATAAAGAGAGATTTTCCGGAGAAGCACCGAAATGGATTGAGAACTCCCTGGGGGAAAAAAGTGACTATATAAAATTATATAAAATTAGACAGAATGATTCGTGGCATACTCATTCTGTGCATATCATCAAACCGAACACAAAATTTCTCTACCGTTTCGCGAACAACCGCGCGAAATTTTGAGTTATTAATCAAAGAAGATTGGTGAATGATCATGCGCGATACGGCACATGAGCTGTGACGGCAACGTCACTGTTTATTTTGCTCCACACGGAACAAAAGTGCTGTTGAACGAAGAGGGAAAGAGACAGTTTTGTTTCATTGAACGTCGACACCTCATGGGCCGTTACAAAAATAGGCATTCGCTTCGACTGTATTTATACTACATTTTTCTCGGGTATGGGCTTCACAAAAATTGCGAAGAAGCGTCTGGCATACCCTGTGCAAATTATATGTGATATTGTTATATAGAAACAAAATTCACGAGTAACTATTTTTCCCCCGGGGATCAAAAGCGCGACGGTTACCGAAGAGAACGCAGTATCCTTCGTACACACGATATCGGAGAGCGACACTATCGATCGCAATCGTCTCCACGCGTGCAAAACGTTGAATATACAGAGGCGTATCCAAATTCTGGCATAGCCACCCACATCACCCTATCTCGGCGTAGCAGCGAGATACTGGAAAAAAGAAGAAAAAGAAATAAAAAGAAAAAATCAACGAGCACACAAGTCGAATATTCGCTTCTTCCTCTCTTCTTCTTTTTTTTTCAGCAAGATACGCTTACCAAGCGCCACTTTTCTCCTTCGACAATTTCGACTTCTGTCGATCCACCTTCTGGCTGCCGTTGTCTCGCTCATTCGATTTCGGGAATTCTCATACCGTCTCGTTTTGACACCCGCGGGCGCAATCGCAGCACCGCGGCGGCGAATTGTACGATAGCTCGGCCGGTCGGCCCGTTCGTTAATTGTCGCGGCGGCGAAGTTGGAAACAGCCGGGTACACGCAGTAGATAGCTGGGGCTTACCGCGCACGTATCACGTTTAACTATGCAGCGTTCCCTCTCTGTCCGGCGTGCGGCGTGGCGCGAAACATCGCACACGTGCGCCGAGAAAGAAAAATTGCGGGACAATGCTCGAATTCACCGCTCTCGAATGCCCGGAAGTCGCTCTCGATGGCTGTTCGGCGCTTGCGATTCCACGTTTTGACCGCATCCGTTAAAAATAAAGAACAGAGAAGCATTTCTCTCTCCTTTTTTCGTTTTTTTTTTTGTTTAATTCAGACAACAATTACGCCAACACGGATAGAGAGAAACCGCCCATTTTTATGCTACGGATAAATTATTCCGCGACTCTCCTATTTGCACACGCATACTAACAAATGTCATTCTACTGCTAAGAAAACCGCAGTTTACTTCCCTTCTTCTGAGCAATGGTTATCTCCGAGAAACAAAATTTTAATAGTTTCGAAATGTATTCACCACAGATTTTTGAAGAGTTCATTATCATGTACTCAAAAGAAGAATTTATTTTTCAGAATTCATTTATCATTCAGAATATTGTAATACATTGTGGAAAAAAAAAACGTTAATTCGTCTTCATGCGATAAGCAAATCGAATTTTTGTTTTACTTGAATGTTCTCGATTACAATGCTAAACTCTCACTAGAATTCAGAATATAGTAAATTTGATGCTTATGACAAACTCATATGATCAGATTTGCGATTGTATTAAGGTGCCAGATTTTCCAGTTTTGAATACGGGAAATTTCTACGGGACATAAATGTGTGAAGTGGAGGGCGGAGGGAGAAAAATAAAAAGATTCGAAAATTATTTGACAATCATTGAAAATGATGACAAATCCCAATTCGAATAGTACTCGAAAAAATTCGGGACAAAGGGTAAAAAATTGGGACTGTCTCGAAAAAATCGGGACGTCTGGCTACCGTAACTGTATGTGTCGAGAAGGGAGGAGATTACTCCGTAATAATGTACTTACGATATGCGTCCTGACGTACGCACGTCGTTGTTTTCAACACTCTATTACTTATTTCCGCAAGAGACTCACAGGACACAAGCGAAAGAGTATGGAAAATGGAGCTTTGTGTCTATGGCAGTTGCTCGGCATGAAAAGATCGCAGACGCGCGCGCTGTCATTCACTTACACCAAAAGTTCATTAGCGTGTCGAAAGTGCCAAAAGTGCATGAATGTGAACGCGGCAGTGATGCGAACGAGGTCGCGCGTCTATACGACGCGATCTGTACGGCGCGCCGCGGCGAACGCCTTAACCACTTGCTCGAGCTACTAATCACTCTGGACCAATCGCGTTCGTTTCGTATTACGAGGTTGTCATCGTGGTTATTCAATCTAGGCATTGGTAATGAATCGCGCAAAATGCTCGATCTTTTCGCGCCAAGCAGCAACCATGGGCACACATCGATCCACATCGCTCCGCGTTTCTCGCGTCGAAAGTGAGTCTCGCGCGTTAATAAGTCTCGGGAGTGTCGAGAACAGCGATGTGCGATCGCCGGGGCGTATCGTGAAGACGTCATTTGTAAGTAATCTTCTCGTTTCTCCTCGCGGTATATGCGGCCGGTGCTTGTCATGACGTGTCGCGCCGACGTCCCTTACATTTGTTAAAAACATCGACTCGCTCAAGTAGCAATAGAATCGGGCGGTCGTCGGGTTTATTGAACGGGAATTAGAAATACGATGACAATCAGAGGGAAAGAGAAAGAGATGCGGAATATTCGGGCGGTTGCGTCAGCTTGTTAGGAAAAGAGATACGGAGAGAGAAGTATCTCAAAGTAAGTCTTGCGCGGAAATAAGTATCCGGGAGTGTCGAGAATAGCGATGTGTGATCGCCAAGGCGTATCGTGAAGACGTCATTTGTAAGTAATCTTCTCGTTTCTCCTCGCGGTATATGTAAGGTAACCAGATTTCCTAGCCCTAAATTTAGGACACTTCATAAATATGTGAAGCGGAGGGCGGAGGGAGGGGAGTAAAATTAGAGATCCGAAAATTATTTAGCAATCATTGAAAATGATGACAAATCGGTGTCCCGAATAGCACACGAAAAAATTTGAGACAAAGGGTGAAAAATCGGGACTATTCCGAAAAAATCGGGACGTCTGGTCTCCTTAAGGTAGTTGTTTCCCAACTGTGGTAGTCAAAATTAGATTTTAAATAAAAGGTTCAACAACCAATGAATTCTTTTAAGTAAAAGTGAAAAATAGATTTTTAAACATTATTGATTCTCAGAATAGTAAAAATCGATAAAATAAATGAAATGATAAAAAGAGAAACATGCTGAATTGTGTTGTAGTCGCGGAACTATAGATCGTGGCAACGTCGCATCTCTATTAGCGCTATGCGACGCTAAGCTATACAACGTTGTCACATCCGCAAAGCATGGTCGCGAACGAAAAAGCAAAAGCCAAACTTATTTTTGCTGATTAATCATACTTTAATAATGTATGGTCAATTTCGCTGAGACTGAAGTATGTACTTCTGTAAGTATTCAATTAATTTTGCCCAAATTTTTATATTAATCCTTATTGTAAGTCATTTGCAGCTAACAAATTCCGCGTTTACGTGTTACTTTTTGTCAGCGCCATGTAAGATATCGAGAAAAAGAGTAAACTATAAGCGGTAATTTCTCGGAAATTATATGGTTAATCGAACCCATATTTAATACACATACGTATTAATACCTAAATTAATTTTGCTACAAGTTTCAAGAAGATCTGTGACTTCACTGTTTTTGAGCTAACTACCTTAATGTGTAGATATATGAGACAAATAAAACACTTGAAGCAAATAAAAACGCGTTCACTCGTAAAGCAGCATGCATTTCTCTGCGCGAACGGATCTCTCGCACAACGCGATTAATGCTCAAATCATTCGGAGCAACACAGCATTCGCCGTGTAACTTTAATTGCACATAATTAATTGCGTGATATTGCATTAGCGTCGCAATTTGCTTCGCGTCCGCGCTATTAGTTTAAGAGCTATTCATAGAATTAAGAGTGAGCCACGGTCTCGTTATTAACATTTCCGCGATTCCCTTAATTTCTCCGCGACGAATTTCGAAGCGCACGCGCCTCGTAAATAAGCGGTACTTACCGCGTATGTTTCGCGTTTAATGGTACATGCGTATGAACATCCGTCTACTGTTTTTCCGCGCGAAAAACTGGAACGCGGTGCGCGGCTACAGTTACACACACATGCGCACGCACAGGTCGGAAAAAAGTCGAAAGATACGGACCGCGTAATAATTAAAAATAACCGTTTCCGAATGTAATGGCGAATTGCGATTGCATTACCGCAACCGCTGCGTGTGATCATTATAATATCGCAAGATATTTTTTCCTAAACATTTCACATGTATAATGGACGTTAAATCGAATAACATTCTTTTTTCTTTTTTGCCGAACAACAATGCCTCTCTATACCAGTTTATGGATTATTTTAAAAAATTCCAAACATTTAACACATCGCGTCGTGTAACGTGCGCGCTAGAATATCCCGTTGGACAATTTTTAGGAGTACAACACCCACGTATAATATTTTTATAAAACGTATTAATCTAAATACAAGGGAGATAGGAGCTAGAGTAAACATGGCGTAGTGCAGCGAATAGTTTCAAATTTCGCGCACGAGCGGAGGAAGTAAATTCTAAACAAAAAGAGGCAAGAAAAACACCTGTGGCTGACAACATTATTGTCTGCCGCATATATTTTTGTAGAATTCGCTCTCTTTATTTAAGCGAGAAACTCGAATTGTCCGCCGTAAGCCCGTGTGTCCACTCTAGTCTCTGTCCGCTGTAGCCGATAAAAAATTTGTACACCAATAGTTTCCAGCTTTGCCAAAAATTGCAGCCACCGGAAAAATCGGGCAGTATTACGCGGGACTTCTCCAAAAAATACGCAATATCACGGGCGTAAATCTCGTTCGGGAATGGTGTGTGCCGTACGGGGGGAGGGG
>NW_022639489.1:800310-800693 GCF_010583005.1 Odontomachus brunneus | reverse complement strand
GGGGGGGGGGTGAGAGGCAAAGGACACATCTGTCTTTTATATCATCATTACATTTATTGAAACAGTGTATTCACGTCGATGAATATTTTTACAATATAATATTCTATATCGCCTTTTCTCGCTTTTCCTCTCTCTTTCTCATTTTTTCTTTTCTTTTAATCTTGCCCTTTTGATTCATGCTTAAGTTCCCCTATAACATGATACATTATCGATTATGAATTTTATGTACAATGCGGCCTAGTCTTACCTATCGCGAATGTGTAACATTCTCCGTAAGTATACGAATCGCAGATATCGATTATCTAGTTTCACGAGTAGGTATACTTCTCTCTCTTTCTCTCTCTCTCTCTCTCTCTCTCTCTCTCTCTCTCTCTCTCTCTCTC